>NW_017189516.1:16348625-16594406 GCF_001704415.2 Capra hircus
TTGCGTTACATATCATGTTGTTAAAGGCAAGGAGAGGGGTGGGGAGATGGACCAGAGTGTCATGACTTTCTTGGGCCCTTCGAGATTCACTGTGTGATCACTGAGGAGAGAAATTAGAGCAGGGGCTTTCATATTAAATAATATAGTTTGAATGCTAATTATTGTGTACCCAAAAAACATTTCTTGAGTACTCACTATGTGCCTACTACTGTGAAGTAGGATATAAGAGAAAAATGCCCTAAACCTAGCTTCTCTGGGCTTATTATTCAGGAATCAAGGAGGGAGGTAAAGGATGAAAATATGATCAAGAAGAAAGTAGCATTGTCCAGTGGGTATTAGGAAAAGCAGAGTGTCATCAAAGTGAGACTTGAGCTGAGCCTTTAAAACAATTAGCAATTGGACATGTAAAAAGGGGAGGTGACCGTCCAGTCTGGTCCAGTAACACAAGTCTGGTCAGGTGTGGGTGGGGGTCGACCATGAGGAAATCGGCTTTACTGAGCAAGAAAATGGAAGAGATTCTGAGAAGCAGAGCAGAGGAGTTGAGATTGAATGTGGCAGGGAGGGGACTGGTCTTGGAGAGGAATAACAGATCATGAAAAGTGTAAAGGAGCCAGGGCCAGACTCCAGTGAGAAAGGTGGGGATATAAAGTAAAGGAACAAATATGAAACATCACAAACCAGGAAGTTCCAACTTGGTAACCAATTAAATATAGAAATGACAGTAGGAAAGAGCAAAAGATAATTAACATTCTAAATTGGCAAGCTCAAAATAGCAATGGTGACTGCAGGTAACTTGGAGGGAAGGAAATTTGCTTTGGGGAAAAGTAATGAGTTTAGCTTTAGTGTCAGCCTTTTTATTTTGTGATAAATGGTTTCAAATATCCTGTGGCTTGAATGGGAGAGCAGGAGTAGATACTTAGAATTTGTGTGAGAATAATGACATCTGAAACCCAAAGTAGAATTCAGAGAGATGATTAGAAAGCTGAAGATGTGTTTTTGTCAGGGAGCAGAGGTTAAGGGGTGAGGAAAGACTGTGACACAGTAGGAACTTTGAAGAAGGAAGAGGTGGCAACAGAGATCGAAAGAACGAAAGCTCAGAGAAGTAGAGGAGAATCACACTATAGTACAGAATAATATAAATGAAGATGTGGGCATTTCAAGGATTGAGGAGTCACCTTACATCAGATCTTAAAAAAAAAAATTAAGCAGAATAGAAGGTTTAAAAAATTTACTTTAGCTGTGTTAGATTCTAGTGGATATTAAGCCCTTTAGACCATATAAAGTTAGACTATGTAAACCTATTACAGGTTATGTTTTACATATATATATATAAAACCTAAAATAGTGCAGAATTTGATACCCTCTTGGACTCCATTCCAAGATACCCACGACTCCATTCCTCTGTGTAAGACACAGGCTTATGTATATTGTCCTGAAATATGTACAGTAGGTCACAAAAGTTAAACAAGACTGGGTAAATTTTTCCACCAAGTTTCAACAGGTTGTTTTCTCCCCCAAACAAATGTTTGGTCATATCACCATGAGTATGAAGCAGCTAAGATGCAGAGGTGTCAGCCACTTGCTTTAATAGTCACATGAAGTCAGTGACAGGGTTAGAACTAGGATCCAGTTCCTCAGATTGGTTAATATGTTTTTAAAATTTTTTTTCTCTAGCCCATTGAGAGACAAAGGATTAACATTCCACTTTGTATATCTTATGTCTTGGACCCAAATTCAGATCAAGACTTATTCATAAGCTTACATTTTTGAATTATAGAGTGAGGTGTAAGTGGTATCTGTCAGGCTAGTAGTCGACACGCCTCGGGTGGGTGGTTAGGTAGAACACTGACTGAAGGATGGAGTGTGTGTGTGTGTCCCCAAACCTGACACATCCTGAAATCTTCCTGAATTAGTAAATCATTTTATCAATATCTTCTTGCCCAGTAATGGGGAAGGGGAAGTAATTTGAAGAGCTGCTGATAAAACATTTTTCGGGCCTCGTAATGGCAGTACTTCAAACAGAATCAGAGCAGCTGTACTTAGCCTGAATGCAAACAGATTCATTTCACAGATAGTTATGGACTTCTACCCTGCATTTGAGGCCTCCAAGTGAAGTTAAGGCCAGTCTCTTCCCTCTGGGGGAGATAAGGCACAGTGCAAATAACTGGAATGCAGGGCTGAATATGTGTAGGTGCTATGGGAGCTAGTCAGAGGACAGACTGTCTTAGAGTAGGTTCTTGGAGGAAATGTAGAGTGCAGAGGCCTGACAGCTATTGAAAAAAGCATAAATGAAGAGATAATAACTCTATTCATTCTGCCAGTCCTCCAAGTTGTAAGACGTAATTAGTTTATGTACCGAATGAATGGTGTAACTGTGTCTATTTTTAGAGGGGACTTGAGCTCATGAGTCAAGTCCTTCCAAGTTGTCGTTTTTTGTTTAAATTTCTCTTGAGCAATAAAATAAAATCCACTTAACTGCCAGTTTTATCATGTGTTATATCTTGGCTTTCGAGCTACGGGGGTTGGGAAATGAGAGGAAAATTTAATGTTTCATCTTAGGAACACCAGCACAGATAGGTAGCTTGCCCATAATTCAGAGTAGCAAAAGTATTTTAAATGCATTGGTACCTGTGGAGCAAACAACATTCTTTTATTTTATTATTGTTGGTTAGTTGCTAAATCATGTCTGAGTCTTGCGACTCTATGGGCTGTAGCCTGCTAGGCTCCTCTGTGCATGAACTTTCCCAGGCAAGAATACTGGAGTGGGTTGCCATTCCCTCCTCCAGGGAATCTTCCCGACCCAGGGATTGAACATGCGACACTCCTGCATTGGCAGGCAGATGACCACTGACCCACCAGGGAAGCTAGATTCTTTGTTTAGTGCTTTGCAATACAACGTGATCATTTCAGTGAAGGATGCTAAGATCCCAAATACATAATGCTTTATCTGTGTGTTAATGCTGGAACCTTTGGCATTTTCTGGAACCTTTGGCATTTCATGCCTCTGTTTAATCATCCAGGTTCTGATGATTAAAGCATCCCTCATGCCCATCACATTTATATTGGCTCAGCCACCACCCTTGTCAAGCCTTTCAGAACATTGTCATAAGACTCGCTACATAGAGCTAGTTGCCAATTCCTGCTCTTGGAATGTACAAAATTGCTTCTCACCACCCTGCCCAGCATCACTTCCTCTCACAACTGTGAGAGCTGAGCTTTTAAATTGATTCTCTTTGTGCCAATCCATATTTCTACTTGCTGCTAGACTAAACTTCCTGAAGGAACATTTTGTTCTCCAACTTATAAAATGCTGGGAACTGCCCATTGCCTGAAGCTGTGTTTTGTAGGCATCCTAGTCATTTGTATAGTGCCTTCACAATCTTCATGTCCATCTGGACTTGTTATCTTCCTTTGAATCAGCTCATTTAAAAATCTTTCTTTTTGTCCTATCTCAAGCAATAAAATCCATACAGACTCGAACTGGGGTTAGTTTTAGTGTATCACTCTTGACATTCAAGCAGACGCACTAAGAGTTCCCTCTCCAGAATGGTTGCTCACCGCACTGATGTGCAATTCGTTATTATTCTTGCAGCATTTAAGGACCACAACATGTTCTTGGCCTTATTCACCCTCATCTTCCTGGCAGAACTCTCCACGCCAGCTAAACTGGTTTATTTGTGGCCTCTTGGTAGCATCTCCCACCTTCTGGAATACCTTCCTCTACCTCCTCTTCCCCTTGACCTGTCAGCATCTTTCCCATTCTCTTTGGTTACTCTTCACACCAGCCTATCTGGTCTGCAGCAGTGTCTCTCCTCTTTAAATCCCTGCCTTTTACATCTACTGCCTTATATCACTAGTTGAGCATTTCATTTTATCTGGCTTAAGTTTGTCCTTACAGCAATCACAAAAACTGAGCTGGGATAGAACTCAAGAACTTTGCCTAGAACTTCTTGATGTAAAGAAAAAAAACATACATATCATACTAAAAGTCTGTAACTTGAGAACTTCAGTAACAAAGGACCATAAAATATAGCTAAATACTTCCCTTAAATGTGAAAAACTGCTCCCCAACATTGCCTCCTAGCAGTCAGACTAAACAAAGCCTTTAAATTAAAAAGCAAGGACAACTGGAAACCTTTCCTCTTCAGGTCCCTGGCTAAATGCTTTTCAGAGGCTGACCTTGGTGGTAGAGAAGGTGGGTGTGGGAAGGAAACCCTCAATGGCTAGAATCTTGGCAAGCCAAGGGAGGAAAACACCTAAATCCACTGGAGCCCAGCACATCTTTCTCTAATGTCAGAAGTTCAAGGGGCGGGGGAAGGTCTCACTTCCTAATCTGTCTTACTGTATGCTTAAATCCGTTTAAGTTACTGTATTGCTTATCCTATCAGCCACCAAGTAACAAGCCCTTAAGAAAACAACAACACACTAGTCACATGCTCTTCTGTACTCTGCCTAAAAGTAACTGCAGCAGTTAGGTTTTTATGGGCCAGGAGAACTTAATTAACTACGTTATAAACCAAAGAAAAAATTATAGCTCCACATGTATGCAAACCTTTAGATTTCAACATGTTCCTCAATTAATCATAAGAGAAAGCAAATTACCTGCATTAAAAACAATCTTTAAAAAAATGTTGCTGGCTTGCTGCAAAGTTAATGTATCACTGACTTAAGAAATTACTGCTGGGGGAAAAGGAAGCCAGAACACTCAGCATATTGTAATAGCAAAGTGCTAGTTGTGTTGCAATAGATTTTAGCACTGTGGCTTTTTTTCCCTTGACACAAATCATAGTATTTAAGTAGTTTTTCTCTTTGTTCCAGTTTTCTTCCTAAACAGAGGTCTTACAGATTGTATCAGTGATGTATCTGGATGGTCACTGGGTTATTTTCATGTGGGTACTGATTAAAATGCCAACCACACAAACCACAAAAGATCTTGAAGAAGAAAATGGGCAGGTTTCCCAGCGAAGGTACTTTATGAGCTTTGTGTCTATTCCCATGGTAGGATATATAAAATAGTATGTCAGAATCCATCACTTGAAAGCCCAGAAAAAAACAGTAACCATGGAAAGATGGGGATATGGGGAGCTTTTTATAATTGTCCCAAGTTGAAATTCAAAAGGCAAAAAAGGAAAAACAATACACGGGGTTGGGACAGGCTATAGAGACCAACACCAAGATCCGTTAGCAGATCCTACAGCACAAGTCAAGAAGACGTACCCAGCCAAATCATAAGTTTGCCACTAACCACAACTTAATATAATTCAAAACAACTGGAAAGTGTTTTTTTTTCCCCCCAAAAAACGCAGTGAACTGAAAGACCCTATAGACTTGGGCAGTTGTCAGAATCTGTGCTGCCAGACAGATGGCATCAATGCTCTCAGAACAATGAGACAAATCAAAGGCTTAATTCATTCAACTGAGCACCACCTCTGCATATGGACTACAATTTACAATTCATAAATGTACACTTCCACTAATTCAGTTCAGTCGCTCAGTCACGTCCTACTCTTTACGACCCCATGGACTGCAGCATACCAGGCTTCCGTGTCTATCACCAACTCCCGGAGCTGACTCAAAACTCATGTCCATTAGTCAGTGATGCCATCCAACGATCTCATCCTCTGTCACCTCCTTCTCCTCCCACCTTGAATCTTTCCTGGCATCAGGGTCTTTTCCAGTGAGTCACTTCTTCCCATCTTGTGGCCAAAGTATTAGAGTTTCACTTTCAGCATCATTCCCTCCAATGAATATTCAGGACTGATTTCCTTTAGGATTGAATGGCTGGATCTCCTTGCAGTCCAAGGGACTCTCAAGAGTCTCCCCCAACACCACAGTTCAAAAGCATCAATTCTATGGCACTCACTTTTAGTCCAACTCTCACATCCACATATGACTAATGGAAACACCATAGCTTTGACTAGATGAACCTTTGCTGGCAAAGTAATGTCTCTGCTTTTTAATATGCTATCTAGGTTGGTCATAATTTTTCTTCCAAGGAGTAAGCGTCTTTTAATTTCATGGCTGCAGTCACCATCTGCAGTGATTTTGGAGCCCAGAAAAATAAAGTCTCTCACTGTGTCCATTGTTTCCCCATCTATTTGCCAAGAACTGATGGGACCAGATACCATGATCTTAGTTTTCTGAATGTTGAATTTTAAGCCAACTTTTTCACTCTCCTCTTTGACTTTCATCAAGATGCTCTTTCATTCTTTGCTTTCTGCCATAAGTGTGGTGTCATCTGCATATCTGAGGTTATTGATATTTCTCCCAGCAAACTTGATTCCAGCTTTTGCTTTATCCAGTCCAGCATTTCTCATAATGTACTCTGCATATAAGTTAAATAAGCAGGGTGACAATATACAGCCTTGACATACTCCTTTCCCGATTTGGAACCAGTCTGTTGTTCTACATCCAGTTCTAACTGTTGCTTCTTGACCTGCATACAGATATCTCAGGAGGCAGGTCAGGTCGTCTGGTATTCCCATCTTTTGAAGAATTTTCCACAGTTTGTTGTGATCCACACAATCAAAGGTTTTGGCATAGTCAATAAAGCAGAAGTAGATATTTTACTGGAACTCTCTTGCTTTTGTGATGATCCAGTGGATGTTGGCAATTTGATCTCTGGTTACTCTGCCTTTTCTAAATTAAGCGTGAACACCTGGAAGTTGACAGTTAATGTACTGTTGAAGACAGGCTTAGAGAATTTTGAGCATCATTTTGATAGTGTGTGAGATGAGTGCAATTGTGCAGTAGTTTGAGCATTCTTTGGCATTGCCTTTCTTTGGGATTGGAATGAAAAGAGACCTTTTCCAGTCCTGTGGCCACTGCTGAGTTTTCCAAATTTGCTGGCATATTGAGTGCAGCACTTTCACAGCATCATCTTTTAGGATTTGAAATAGCTCAACTGGAATTCCATCACCTCCACTAGCTTTGTTCATAGCGATGCTTCCTAAGGCCCACTTGACTTCACATTACAGGATGTCTGGTTCTAGGTGAGTGATCACACCATTGTGGTTATCTGGGTCATGAAGATCTTTTTTGTATACTTCTTCTGTATATTCTTGCCACTTCTTCTTAATATCTTCTGCTTCTGTTAGGTCTATACCATTTCTGTCCTTTATTGAGCCCATCTTTGCATGAAATATTCCCTTGGTATCTCTAATTTTCTTGAAGAGATCTCTAGTCTTTCCCATTCTATTGTTTTCCTCTGTTTCTTTGCATTGATCACTGAGGAAGGCTTTCTTATCTCTCCTTTCTATTCTTTGGAACTCTGCATTCAAATGGGTATATTGTTCCTTTTCTCCTTTGCCTTTTGCTTCTCTTCTTTTCTCAGCTATTTCTAAGGTCTCCTCAGACAATCATTTTGCCTGTTTGCATTTCTTTTTCTTGGGGATAGTCTTGATCACTCTCTCCTGTACAATGTCACGAACCTCATTCCATAGTTCTTCAGGTATTCTGTCTATCAGATCTAATCCCTTGAATCCATTTGTCACTTCTACTGTATAATTATAAGGGATTTGATTTAGGTCATACCTGAATGGTCTAGTGGTTTTCCCTACTTTCTTCAATTTAAGTCTGAATTTGGCAATAAGGAGTTCATGATCTGAGCCACAGTCAGCTCCTGGTCTTGTTTTTGCTGACTGTATAGAGCTTCTCCAGCTTTGGGTGCAAAGAATATAATCAATCTGATTTTGGTGTCAACTATCTGGTGATGTCCATGTGTAGAGTCTTCTCTTGTGTTGTTGGAAGAGGGTGTTTGTTATGACCAGTGCATTCTCTTGGCAAAACTCTGTTAGCCTTTGCCCTGCTTAATTTTGTACTCCAAGGCCAAATTTGCCTGTTACTTCAGGTATTTCTTGACTTCCTACTTTTGCATTCCAGTCCCCTACAATGAAAAGGACATCTTTCTTGGCTGTTAGTTCTAGAAAGTCTTTAGGTCTTCATAGAATCGTTCAACTTCAGTTTCTTCAGCATTACTGGTTGGGGCATAGACTTCGATTACTGTGATACTGAATGGTTTGCCTTGGAAATGAACAGAGATCATTCTGTCATTTTCGAGATTGCATCCAAGTACTCCTTTTGGATTCTTTTGTTGACTATGATGGCTACTCCATTTCTTCTAAGGGATTCTTCCCCACAATAGTAGATATAATGGTCATCTGATTTAAATTCACCCATTCCAGTCCATTTTAGTTCACTGATTCCTAAAATGTTGATGTTCACTCTTGCCATCTCCTGTTTGACCATTTCCAATTTGCCTTGATTCATGTACTTAACATTCCAGATTCCTATGCAATATTGCTCTTTACAGTATTGGGCTTTAATTCCATCCCCAGTCACATCCACAACTGGGTATTGTTGTTGCTCTGGCTCTCTCTCTTCATTCTTTCAAGAGTTATTTCTCCACTGATCTCCAGTAGCAAATTGGGCACTTACTGAGCTAGGGAGTTCCTCTTTCAGTGTCATATCTTTTTACCTTTTCATACTGTTCACGGTGTTCTCAAGGCAAGAATACTGAAGTGGTTTGCCACTCCCTTCTCCAGTGGACCACGTTTTGTCATAACTCTCCACCATGACCCATCTGTCTTGGCTGGCCCTACACTACATGGCTGATACTTCCACTAATGCCATATGTTTAAGAAACCATCATTCAGTTTGTGAAAGGAAGAATGTTCCCAGTCAAATCCTCACCACCCTTGGTTACACAGGCGTGTTCACCTCGCAGTAAATCTCCAAGCTGTACATCTGGATTTGCATGCTATTTTGTATACATGTTATATTATAAAAGTTAAAAAAAAACTTATCAGCATCCTCCATTAAACACTTTACTGCAGAAACACTTAAATTGCAGAGCATTCCAGTCACTTGGAATAAACAGGCTCACTGGTTGAAATAGAAATATAACCATTTGTGGACTGCTGTCACACGGATAATAAGAACCAACCTTGAATCTAAATGTATAGGGGAGAAATTATTCATTGATTAAGGGGTGGGCAGACTGGGCCACTTAACCTAGAATAGTCCAATTCAACAATTTTCAAACTTGGAGCAACTGTAATACTCTCTTAGTTTAAAGTTTCCTTGAACCTCTAAAAAGTAATACATGGTATTTGAATATATAACAAAAATTAATAGAAATTGGGTAAATAGGAATCAATTTTTGAAGTTTCACAACATTCTTAACACGTGACACTACATGGAATCATCAAATCAGGGCTGAGAATAACTGGTCTGAATCAGCAGAAAATGCCTTTGTGAGTCAGGACACCTAACCAAACCTGTGCCACAGTCAAAACCAAACCTGTGACACAGTGGTCAAAAGGTTATGTAATAGGGCGGTATTGGAAGGTGAGTACTTTATATGTACCCAGACTATAATTAACTTAATATGCTTTTAAAATACGTGTTTTAATCAACGACCTACTATGCACTGTGGCAGACACATTTTAGGGGGATAAAATGTTATTTTTATTTGGATAAAAGAAGATCCAGTCGACTAATATATATTGAAGGACTTATATGACTAGGTGGCAGGACGCAATGTTTTGTTTTGTTTTGTTTAATTTTTTTTATTTTTATTTTTTGCAATGTTTTTTTGGAAGACATATTTTATACTTGTTAGCATCTCAGGCTACTCAGGAAGGCAGGGGGGTGGACAGTATTACTAGTAATAGAGGCAGAACAACTGTAGAAAAATAAAATATGATGTGTAATCAGGTGCTAAGCAGTACAGTATTAAGTGTAAATAGAGCAGCAACAGTTCAAGGAAGGAGTATATTCAGTATGGTTTAGTATAGCTGCACAAGTGGAGGAAGGAGTGGGTACATAATATGGGTCTTCTAGTATGGGTGGATAAAATTACTGAAAAAAAGGGTGTTCCATGCCAGGGCAGGTACATCTAAGCAAAGGGCAAGGCAGTGTAAATTAGCAAGAGGCAGAGCTGTGCTACTCAAAGCATAGTTCAAAGCCTTGTGTGTGCTCAGTCACTCAGTCATGTCTGAGTCTTTGGGACCCCATGGACTATATAGCCTGCAAGGCTCATCTGTCCATGGAATTTTCCAAGCAGGAATACTGGAGCAGGTTGCCATTTCCTTCTCCAGGGGATCTTCCCGACCCAGGGATTGAATTCAGGTCTCCTGTATTTCCTGCATTGGTAGGCAGAATCTTTATTACTGCATCACCTGGGAAGCCCCACAAAACCTTGTGCCAGTCCCAAAATATTACTACCAGTGTTCTTCAAGGCTAGTCCAGAAATTGATAAGCATTTCAGAACATTTTATAGCAATTTGACAGAGTAATTTGATGTTTCGTGATCCTAACAATAAATATATCTTTATTTACTTTGTATGTCTTTATTTACTATGTCTTTTTAATTTGATTCTAATGATTTTTATTGTGTTATATAAAAGTATCAACCCACTATGAGCTAAAAGCTAAACAAACCAACAAACAAACAAACAAAACCAGTGGGTCTCCCAGCACAACTCCTTGAGAAACACTGGTTGAGGATGACCCAAGGGGCTGGGGTATGGAGGAGAGGTAAGAGGAAACAAAGATGTATAAATGAGGTAAGGCAAGACCTTGAAACCCAAGCACATGGAGGAGTTTATGCTCAAGACAATAAGCACCGGAAAATCACCCTAGGTTCACCAAAAAAGGAAGTGACATGAAGAAAGCAGTTACTTTGACTCTGTAATGGCCTATATGGGCTTTCCACATGGCTCAGTGGTAAAGAATCTGCCTGCCAAAACAGGAGACACAGGTTCAATCTGGGTTGGGGAAGATCCTCTTGAATAGGAAATGTCAACCCACTCCAGTATTCTTGCTGGGAGAATTCCATGGACAGAGGATCCTGGGAAATCTACAGTCCATGTGGTCACAAGGACTCGGACACACCTCAGCAACCATACAACAGCAATGGCCTATGTGGGAAAAGAATCTAAAAAGGGGGGTATATGTATAACTGATTCACTGTGCTGTGTACCTGAAACTAACACAACATTGTAAATCAACGATACTCCAAATGTTTTTTTTAATAAAGCAGCTGTTTTGTAGGGCAGAGTCCATTAGTTGGGTTTGATTGGAAGGGAATTCAGTCTCTTGGGAAATAAAGAGATTGGAGTAATCTGGAAATCTGGTGAAGAAGCTGAATTTGATTCTCCCCTAGCCTGGGGTGATGGACAATCACACTGTGGAACAAGGGTCTAAGTTTAGTACACTGGCTATCTGAGGGTGGAAAGGGCAAAACAGGACTCCAGGGTTTCTTACTGGAGGCCAGACACAAAGGGACCTCACTTCTCCAAAATGAAAAGCTAAGCCTTGAATGAGGATGACAGGTAAAAGCAGACTAACAAGGTATGTGAGGGACCCAAAACACTTGTAAGATGAAGGGCTTTTTCTGGGGAGTAGGGGAAGGCAAGGGGTATAACCATGGGAAGCAAGAAAGGTCTAGAAGACTAACACTATAAATACTGAGACTAAGTATCTATACCTCATCAAATCTGCATAATCTATAAACTAACCTATACAATTTCTACTTTGAGATCCCTCTGCACTGGAGTTAGTGTATGTTAAAATTTTTGGCCACACTGAGGGGGTGCGGCCTTTCGTAAGATCTAAACAGCTGTGCTTCCCTGAGTCTCTTTCTCACAGGCACAGGCAACACAATGTTACCTGAGATTTAACAGAGTCTAATTAAGATGGCCTCTGCCTGGGGACTTCCAGGGAAAATGTTTTATAACGCCTTGGAAACATCCTCACACAAAGTTTATAACATACTGGTTTGTTAACAGTTGGTTTGTGGTACATAAGTACTTCCAAGGATATCTTATATAAGGGGCCATGATTTTTTCCCCTTGCCATAATTATCAACCCTTGTACCTGTCAGGAGTTGATTCTAATGGATTTAATAAGCAGTGTTTAATAGACTGCTTTTATATAAGTATATTACTGTTAGTAATTTTCCAAAAAAGATACACAAATCTCTCCCAGGATCTGGTTGAAAGAGGTCTTACCAGATAGGATATCACCTATCTTGTGTAAGAAATGTGTTATTTACACCATCCACCAAGGGGATAAGGGTAGGGTAGACCACAAACAACCTTGGAAAGTTCAGAAGATAAGAAAGGATTATAGGGCTGTTGTTGTTCAGTTGCCCAGTCATGTCAGACTCTATGCAACCCCATGGACTGCATCACACCAGGCCTCCTTGTCCCTCACCATCTCCCGGAAGTTGCCCAAGTTCATGTTCATTGCATTGGTGATACCATCTAGTCATCTCATCCTCTGATGCCCACTTTTCCTTCTGCCCTCAATCTCTCCCAGAATGAGGGATTTTTCCAATGAGTCAGCTGTTTTTATCAGGTGACCAAAATACTGAAGCTTTAGCTTTATGAGTCTAGAGTCTCTGAAAAGGTCAAATTTTTTGAAATTTCAATAAACAGACAATGTCAATGAACTTTTACCACTGAAATATTTTGGAGACATAGGGTGGGGTGGGGGCACCTATGAAGATGAAAATATGTCATTTCAAAAATGTGTTGGTAATATAAGCTGGTTCTATTGCCATCACTCAAGCTTTTGATCTGTGTTAACTGTTGAGTGTGTCTTGCATTTTTCCTTATTACCTAAGCTTCTGATTTTAAAGACTATCAAGTCCAGCAGCTCCTTTAGAAAGAGGCCTTCGACCGGCATTTTCTAAACTGAATTTTGGAACACTTGGTTATATGTTACCGCAAAAAAATTTTAAGTATGATTATTCTACAGTGTTTAAAAACATTTTCTCCCCCTCTTAGAATGCCTCTGAACCTCCTAGAAAACACTGTTTGTGTAGGAAGGCTGCCTTGCCTAAGAACAGTATTTTAAAATCGTATTTAAAATAAAAACTAAATGAAGTAGTATACTAGAAGAGGGTAAAAAGAGTCATGTGAATTTTTTTGGAAAAAATATAATTACTATTAATGTATTTTTCTAAATTTCTATTATGCTAAACAAAAAGGAAATGTTTCAGGCACATTTGAATGAGGTGAAGAGTAGCAGAGATAATTCTATTTTAAAGAGTAAATATTCAGAGGCCATGGGACAGGCCATGGCTGCAGTCCCTGACCCAGAGGTGGATGTGATGGCTGACACAGCTGAGAAGAAGGCACAGGTCACTGCTGACACCTTCCTGGTAGCCTGTGCCTGCCACTGCTGAGGGACCTACAACCCATGGCCAATTCCCCTGAAAGAGGGCACAACCTGTCTCAGGTTGTAGCAAATTCCTGTGGGCCCCTGCCACTACAGGCACTCCCCACACATCCCAGTCTTGTCTGCTCCATTCTGGGCAGGCAGAGCAAGTGGGCCCTAAGCAGTCACTACTTTCACTCCCTCATGTCTGGGCAGAGAATAGATTCCAGAGGGCAGCCTATAAGTAAGCAGGGCCGAAACCAATGCTGAGCACCAGAGGCTATGTGGCTGAAGGGAATTCACTCCTATAGTCACAGGAGAAGGGTATTAAATCCCAATTGGCTTGCGGCTGTGGACTTGGGGGGCAACTGTAGACTTTGGAAGCAAGTACAAGCTGGAGCAAGGACAGATAGGAGTCTGAGCCAAACCCATAGTGAACACAGCAGGTCCAGAGACCTTCCTAGAAATATTGGATGACTTCCTCAGTATGCAGATTGGCTGGAGCTCACTATGTGGTGAGGACATTGACAACTAAGGCCACAGGAAAATATTCTTACTACCACTCTCTATATATTTTTGTCTTTTTTCTTTTTCATATTGTTCTATTGTTGTTCTTTTTTACTATTTCTTTAATTTGTATTTATTTTTCCCTTTATCATTTTATTTAAAAATAAATTTCTTTTATATTTTCCTATTTCTACAGTACTTTTTCACTATATCACATTTTTTAAATCAGAGTTATCACTTTGTATTTATGCTAGTCTAGTTTTTAGTGTTTCTTTTCATTTATGGGTTTCTTTTCTTTTGATTACTCTCTCTTTTTTTGTGTGAGTTTCTTTCTGTGTCCTTGTCTTTTTAGTGCTGCTTTTACCATTTGTCTTAGGGTTTAGTCTGTCCTTTCTTTTTTTCTTTGTATGTTTGTTCGTGGTTTTTTTTTTTTTTTCTATTTTTCTTTGCTATCTCTCTTTTTCTCTTTCTTTTCTGTGCTGGGTGGCCTGTGTATGCTCCAGCCAGGGGTCAGGACTAAACCTCCGAGATGGGAGACCCAAATCGAGGATGCTGGACCACCAGAGAACTCCTGAGCCCATGGAATATTAATCAGCAAGAGCTCTCCTAAAGTGCCCCCCCCCCAGCAAAAAAGACCTGGCCCCACCCAAAGGCTAGAAAACTCCAGTTCTGGACACCTCACACCAAACCTTCAGCAAAACAGAATACAGGACACATGTACTATAGTGTTCACTGCACTATTTACAATAGCTAGGTCATGGAAGCAACTTAGATGTCCACTGGTAGATGAACTGATAAGGAAGATGTGGTACATATACACGGTGGAATATTACTCAGCTATAAAAAGGAATGCATATGAGTCAGTTCTGATGAGGTTGATGAACCTAGAGCCTATTATATAGAGTAAAGTAACTCAAAGTAAGAAAAACAAATACTGTATATTAATGCATAAATACAGAATTTAGAAAGATTACACCAACAATCCTATGTGCAGGGAAGCAAAGGAGACACAGACATAAAGAACAGACTTTTGGACTCAGTGGGAAAAGGAGATAGTGGGATGATTTGAGAGAATAGCACTGAAACATACATTACCATATGTAAAACAGATGACCAGTGCAAGTTTGACACATAAAGCAGGGCACCGAAAGCTGGTGTTCTGGGACAACATAGAGGGATAGGGTGAGGAGGGAAGTGGGAGGAGTGGTTCAAACTGGGGGAGACACATATACCTATGGCCAATTCATACTGATATATGGCAAAAATTATCCTCTATTAAAATAAATAAATAAATTTAAAAATAAAGTAAAGAAATAAAAAAGAAACTCAAATCTACATAAAGAAGGATGAGCATCAGAGAGGTAAAAAGTGAAGGTAAAATTAAAACATAAATGAAAATATTTTTGCTATTAAAACAACAACAAAAGCCAGGAACATAACACTACCGATTTGCAAACAAGCTGCCCAAATCCATACCAAACTCACAGAGACCCCAAAACACACTGTCCCTTCACAGACAAAATCCACCTCCACCAACCAGAACACAGGCACCAGTTCCCACTAACAGGAAACCTTCACAAGGCACTGGTCCAACCCTACCAACTGGGGGCATAGGCACAAATGAAAAGAACTATGACCATGCAGCCTGCAGAAAGGAGACCCCAAACACAGTAAGCTGAACTAAATGAAAAGATGGAGAAACATGCACCAGATGAAGCAGCATGACAAAAAATGAACAAGACCAAACAAATGAACAGGAAATAGGCAGTCTACCTGAAAAAGAATTCAGAGCAATGATAGTAAAGATGATCCAAAATCTTGGAAATAAAATGGAGTCAGAGATAAATAGGATGAGGCATGTATGGAGAAGATACAAGAAATGTTTAATGAGGATTCAAGAAGAAATAAGAACAGATTATCAGCAATAAATGACACAATAACTAAACTAAAAAATAAATTCAGTTCAGTCACTCAGTTGTGTCAGATTCTTTGTGACACCATGGACTGCAGCATGGCAGGCTTCGCTATCCATCACCAACTCCTGGAGCTTGCTCAAACTCATGTCCATCGAGTCAGTGATGCCATCCAACCATCTCATCCTCTATCATCCCCTCTGCTCCTGCCTTCAATTTTTCCCAGCATCAGGATCATTTCTAATGAGTCTCCTCTTTGCATCAGGTGACCAAAGTATTGGAACTTCAGCTTCAGCATCAGTCCTTCCAATGAATATTCAGGACTTATTTCCTTTAGGATTGATGGTTGGATCTTCTTGCAGTCCAAGGGACTCTCAAGAGTCTTCTCCAATACCACAATTCAAAAGCATCAATTCTTTGGCGCTCAGCTTTCTTTATAGTCCAACTCTCACATCCATACATGACTAATGGAAAAACCAAAGCTTTGACTAGACAGAACTTGTTGGCAAGGTAATGTCTCTGCTTTATAATATGCTGTCTAGGTTGGTCATAGCTTTTCTTCCAAGGAGCAAGCATTTTTTAATTTGATGGCTGTAGTCACCATCTGCAGTGATTTTGGAGCCCAAGAAAATAAAGTCTGCCACTGTTTCCATTGTTTCCCTATCTATTTGACATGAAGTGATAGGACCGGATGCCATGAGATTAGTTTTCTGAATGTTGAGTTTTAAGCCAAATTTTTCACTCTCCTCTTTCACTTTCATGAAGAGGCTCTTTAGTTCTTCACTTTCTGCCATAAGTGTGGTGTCATCTGAATAACTGAGGTTATTGATATTTCTCCCTGCTGTCTTGATTCAAGCTTGTGATTCATCCAGCCTGGTTTTTCTCATGATGTCCTCTACATACAAGTTAAATAAGCAGGGTGACAATATACAGTCCTGACATATTCCTTTCCCATTTGGAACCAGCCTGTTATTCCATGTCCAGTTTTAACTGTTGCCTCTTGACCTGCATACAGATTCTCAGGAGAAGGGTATGGTGGTCTGGTATTCCTATGTCTTCAAGAATTTTCCACAGTTTGTTGTGATCCACACAGTCAAAGGCTTTGGCATAGTCAATAAAGCAGAAGCAGATATTTTACTGGAACTCTCTTGCTTTTGTGATGATCTGATGAATGTTGGCAATTTGATCTTTGGCTCCTCTGTCTTTTATAAATCCAGCTTGAACATCTGGCAGTTCCCGGTTGATGTACTGCTGAAGCCTGGCTTGGAGAATTTTGAGCATTACTTTGACAGTGTGTGAGATGAGTGTAATTGTGCGGTACTTTGAACATTCTTTGGCATTGCCTTTCTTTGAGATTGGTATGAAAACTGACCTTTTCCAAATGAAAACTGACTGCTGAGTTTTCCAAATTTGCTGGCCTATTGAGTGCAGCACTTTCACAGCATCATCTTTTAGGATTTGAAATAGCTCATCTGGAATTCCATCACCTCCACTAGCTTTGTTCATAGTGATGCTTCCTAAGGCCCACTTGACTTCACACTCTAGGATGTATGGCTCTAGGTGAGTGACCACACCATCATGGTTATCTGGGTCATGAAGATCTTTTTTGCATGGTTCTTCTGTGTATTCTTGCCACCTCTTCTTAATATCTTCTGCTTCTGTTAGGTCCGTACCATTTCTGCCCTTTATTGTGCTCATCTGTGCATGGTGTTCCCGTTTAGATGTCTCATCTTTCCCATTCTATTGTTTTCCTCTATATCTTTACACTCATCACTGAGGAAGGCTTTCTTATCACTCCTTGCTATTCCTTGGAACTCTGCATTCAAATGGGTATATCTTTCCTTTTCTCTTCTGCCTTTTGCTTCTCTTCTTTTCTCAGCTATTTGTAAGGCCTCCTCAGACAACCATTTTGCCTTTTTGCATTTGTTTTTTTGAAGATGGTCTTGATCACTGCCTCTTGTATAATGTCACGAACCTCCATCCATAGTTCTTCAGGCACGCTGTCTATCAGATCTAATTCCTTGAATCTATTTGTCACTTCTACTGTATAACCGTAAGGGATTTGATTTAGGTCATACCTGAATGGTCTAGTGGTTTTCCCTACTTTCTTCAATTTAAGTCTGAATTTGGCAATAAGGAGTTCATGATCTGAGCCACAGTCAGCTCCTGGTCTTGTTTTTGCTGACTATATAGAGCTTCTCCATTTTGGCTACAAAGAATATAATCAATCTGATTTTGGTATTGAGCATCTGGTGATGTCCATGTGTAGAGTCTTCTCTGTTGTTAGAAGAGGGTGTTTGTTATGACCAGTGCATTCTCTTGGCAAAATTCTGTTACCCTTTTTCCCTGCTTCATTCTGTATTCCAAGGCCAAATTTGCCTGTTACTCCAGGTATTTCATGACTTCCTAATTTTGCATTCCACTCCCCTATAATGAAAAGGACATCTTTCTTGGGTGGTAGTTCTAGAAGGTCTTTAGGTCTTCATAGAACTGTTCAACTTCAGCTTCTTCAGCATTACTGGTCAGGGCACAGACTTGGATTACTGTGATATTGAAAGATCTGCCTTGGAAACGATTAGAGATCATTTTTCATTTTTGAGATTGCATTTGTGGCATAAGATGGCAGAGCAGAAGGACATGCACTCATCTTCTCCTGCGAGAACTCCAAAACTACAACTTGCTGCTGAAACAACCATTGACTGGAGAATGTTGAATCTCACCAAAAACGATGCCCCATGTCCAAAGGCAAAGAAGAAGCCCTAGCAAGATAGCAGGAGGGGCAAAATCACCTTTGCAATCAAACCCCGTACCTTCCAGCGATACTCAAAGGGCTCAAACAAACCTTGTGCCCACCAGGATGCAGAGACCCCACAGACACTGAGCCAGAACTGTCTCTGAGTGTCTCCTGTGAAGGTACAGGTCAGCAGTGGCCTGCCGCAAGGGCAGGGGCTCTGGGTGAAGCAAACTTGGGTATGGCATAAACCCTCTTGGAGGAGGTTGCCATTAACCCCACCATAGAGTTGGGAGAACTTACACAGGACTGGGGAAACAGACTCTTGAAGAGCACAAACAGAACCGTGTGTACGCCAGGACACAGGAGAAAAAAGCAGTGACCCCACAAGAGAGTGACCCAGACTTGCCCGTGAGTGTCCAGGAGTGTCTGACACAGGCATGGGTTGATGGCGGCCTGTAGCAATCTAGGGCACTGCATGCAAGGGACATTTTGAAGGAGGTAGCCATTATCTTCATTACAGCTACCATAGTTTGGCCTCAGGTGAAACAACAGGGCCTCACCAATCAACAGAAAATTGGATTAAAGATTTACTGAGCATGGCCCTGCCATGCTTGTTCTGCCATCAGCACAAGACCCAGTTTCCCCTCAGTCAGTCTCTCCTATCAGGAAGCTTCCATAAGCCTCTATCCTTATCCATCAGAGGGCAGATAGAATGAAAACCACAATCACAGAAAACTAACCAAACTGATCACATGGACCACAGCCTTGTCTAACTCAATGAAACTGTTCCATGCTGTGTAGGGCCACCCAAGATGGACGGGTCATGGTAGAGAGTTATGACAAAATGTGGTCCACTGGAGAAGGGAATGGCAAACCACTTTAGTATTCTTGCCTTGAGAACACTGTGAACAGCATGAAAAGGCAAAAAGATAGGAAACTGAAAGATAAACTCTCCAGGTCAGTAGGTGCCCAATATGCTACAGGAGATCAGTGGAGAAATAACTCTAGAAAGAATGAAGAGACAGAGCAAAAGCAAAAACAATACCCAGCTGTGGATGTGACAGGTGATGAAAGTAAAGTCCAATGCTGTAATGAGCAATATTGCATAGGAGCCTGCAATGTTAGGTCCATGAATCAAGGCAAATTGGAAGAGGTCAAACAGGAAATGGCAAGAGTGAACATCGACATTTTAGGAATCAGTGAACTAAAATGGACTAGACTGGGTGAATTTAACTCAGATGACCATTTTATCTACTACTGTGTGCAAGAATCCTTTAGAAGAAATGGAGTAGCCATCATAGCAAACAAAAGAGTTCAAAATGCAGTTCTTGGATGCAATCTCAAAAATGATCTCTGTTCATTTCCAAGGCAAACCATTCAATATCACAGTAATACAAGTGTATGCCCCCAAGAGTACTGCTGAAGAAGCTGCAGGGAGTGGCAAGATATACTTAAAGTGATGAAAGGAAAAAAAAAAAAAACTAAAATCAAGATTACTTTACCCAGCAAGGATCTCATTCAGATTCTAGGGAGAAGCCAAAACTTTTACAGATAAGCACCACCAAACCAGCATTAAAGCAAATGCTAAAGGAAATTCTCAGAGAAGAAACAAGAGAAAGAAAAGACTTACAAAAACAAACCCAAAAGAATACAGTAAATGGTAATCAGATAATACATATCAATAATTATCTTAAATATAAATGGATTAAATGCTCCAAGCAAAATACACAGACTGGCTGAATGGATACAAAAACAAGGCCCCTATAGGTGCTGTCTAAAAGAGATACATCAGACCTAGGGACACATACAGACTGAAACAGAAGGGCTGGAAAAAGATATTCCATGCAAACAGAA
Source organism: Capra hircus (assembly GCF_001704415.2). NCBI lineage: Eukaryota > Metazoa > Chordata > Mammalia > Artiodactyla > Bovidae > Capra > Capra hircus. The sequence continues at coordinate 16,368,801 of NW_017189516.1, forward strand.
ATCTAAAGAAGCAGGAGTAGCAATACTCATATCAGAGACATTACAAGAGACAATGAAGGACACTACATAATGATCAAGTGATCGATCCAAGAAGAAAGTATAACAATTATAAATATATATGTACCCAACATAGGAACATCTACTACATAAGGCAAATGCTAATAACAACTATAAAAAGGGAAATCAGAAGTAACACAGTAATGCTGGGGGACTTTAACACCCCACTCACACCAATGGACAGATTATCCAGACAAAAAGTTAATAAAATTTAAGCCTTAAATGACACACTGGACCAGATGGATCTATTTGATATCTATAGGACATTTCATCCAAAAGAAGTAGAATTCACTTTTCTTTTCAACTGTACAGGGAAAATTTTCCAGGATAGATCACAACTTGGGGCACAAATCAAGCCTTGGTAAATTTAAGAAAACTGAAATTGTATCAAGCATTTTTTTCTCACTACAACACTGTAAGATTAGATAACAATTACAGGAAAAAAACCATAAAAACCGCAAAACACATGGAGGCTAAACAATTTGCTTATAAATAACCAAGACGTCACTGAAGAAATCAAACAGGAAATAATAAAAAAGCCTATGACAATGAAAACACATCAATTTAATACATACAGGATGCAGCAAAAGCAGTGCTAAGAAGAAGTTTACAGTAATACAAGCGTACATCAATTAACGAAAAAAAAATCAAATTAACCATACACCTAAAGCAACTAGAAAAAGAACAAAAATCCTCAAAGTTAGTAGAAGGAAAAAAATCATAAAGATCAGAGCAGAAATAAATGAAAAATAAATGAAAGAAACAATAATAGCAATAGCAAAGATTAATATAACAAAAAGCTGGTTCTTTAAGATGATAAACAAAATTGACAAACCATCAGATAGACTCATTAAGAAAAAAAGGAGAAGAATCACACCAATAAAATTAGAAATGGAAAAGGAAAATTTACCAGACAATGTATAATCATGAGGGACTACTATGAGTAACTACACACCAATAAATTGGACAACCTGGAAGAAATGGACAAATTCTTAGAAAGTACAACCTTCCAAGACTGAACCAGGAATAAAGAGAAAATATGAATGGCCCAACCACAAACACTGAAATCAAAACTGTGATTAAAAAAATCTTCTAACAAACAAAACCCCAGGGCCAGATGGCTTCACAAGTGAATTCTAAAAGTTTAGAGAAGAGCTAACACCTATCCTGCTCAAAACTTTTCACAAAATTGCAGAGTAAGGAAAACTTTCAAACTAATTCTGTAAGGCCACCACCACCCTGATATCAAAACCAGACAAAGATACCGCAACAAAGAAAATTACAAGCCAATATCACTGATGAAAATGTAAAGTATGAAAAGACAAAGAGACACAACACTGAAATATGAACTTCCCAGGTTGGAAGGTGCCCAATATGCTACTGGAGATCAGTGGAGAAATAAGTCCAAAAAGAATGAAGGCACAGAGCCAAAGCAAAAACAATGCCCAGTCATTGATGTGACTAGTGGTGGAAGTAAAGTCTGATGCTATAAACAACAATATTGCATAGGAACCTGGAATGTTAGGTCTATGAATCAAGGTAAATTGGAAGCGGTCAAACAGAAAATAACAAGAGTGAACATCGACATGTTAGTAATCAGTAAAATAAAATGGACTGGAACTGGTGAATTTAACTCAGCTACCATTGTATCTACTACTGTGGTCAAGAATCACTTAGAAGAAATGGAGTAGCCCTCATAGTCAACAAGAGTCCGAGATACAGTTCTTGGGTGCAATCTCAAAAAACGAATGATCTCTGTTCATTTCCAAGGCAAACCATTCAGTATCACAGTAATCAAAGTCTATGCCCCACACAGGTAACGCTGAAGAAATTGAACAGTTCTATGAAGACCTACAAGACTTTCTAGAACTAACACCGATAAAAGATGTCCTTTTCATTATATACAAGAGGAATGCAAAAGTAGGAAGTCAAGAGCTACCTGGAGTAACAGGCAAATTTGGCCTTGGAGTACAAAATTAAGCAGGGCAAAGGCTAATAGAGTTTTGCCAAGAGAATGCATCTGTCATAATAAATACTCTCTTACAACAACACAAGGGAAGACTCTACACATGGACATCACCAGATGCTCAATACCAAAATCAGATTGATTATATTCTTTGCAGCCAAAATGGAGAAGCTTTATACAGTCAGCAAAAACAAGACCAGGAGCTGACTGTGGCTCAGAACATGAACTCATTATTGCCAAATTCAAATGTAAATGGAAGAAAGTAGGGAAAACAACTAGATCATTCAGGTGTAACCTAAGTCAAATCCCTTACGATTATACAGTAGAAGTGACAAATAGATTCAAGGGATTAGATCTGATAGACAGAGTGCCTGAAGAACTATGGATGGAGGTTCGTGACATTATACAAGAGGCAGTGATCAAGACCATCTTCAAAAAAACAAATGCAAAAAGGCAAAATGGTTGTCTGAGGAGGCCTTACAAATAGCTGAGAAAAGAAGAGAAGCAAAAGGCAGAAGAGAAAAGGAAAGATATACCCATTTGAATGCAGAGTTCCAAAGAATAGCAAGGAGAGATAAGAAAGCCTTCCTCAGTGATGAGTGTAAAGATACAGAGGAAAACAATAGAATGGGAAAGACCAGGCATTTTTTCAAGAAAACTAGAGATACCAAAGGAACATTTCATGCAAGATGGGCACAATAAAGGACAGAAATGGTATGGACCTAACAGAAGCAGAAGATATTAAGGCAACAATACATAGAAGAAGTATACAAAAAAGATCTTCATGACCCAGACAACCACAATGGTGTGATCAACTACTTAGAGCCAGACATCCTGGAATGTGAAGTCAAGTGGGCCTTAGGAAGCATCACCGCGGACAAAGCTAGTGGAAGTGATGGAATTCCAGATGAGCTATTTCAAATCCTCAAAGATGATGCTGTGAAAGTGCTGCACTCAATATGCCAGCAAATTTGGAAAACTCAGCAGTGGCAACGGGACTGGAAAAAGTCAGTTTTTACTCCAATCCCAAAGAAAGGCAATGTCAAAGAATGTTTAAACTACCACACAATTGCACTCATCTCACACACTAGCAAAGTAACGCTCAAAATTCTCTAAGCCAGGCTTCAACAGTATGTGAACAGAGAACTGCCAGATGTTCAACCTGGATTCAGAAAAGACAGAGGAACCAGAGATCAAATTGCCAACATCCGCTGGATCATCAAAAGAACAAGAGAGTTCCAGAAAAATATCTACTTCTGCTTTATTGCCTACGCCAAAGCCTTGGATTGTATGGATCACAACAAATTGCGGAAAATTCTTCAAAGATGGGAATACCAGACTACCGTACCTGTCTCCTGAAAAACTGGTATGCAGGTCAAGAAGCAACAGTTGGAACTGGACATGGAACAACAGACTGGTTCCAAATTGGGAAAGGAGAACGTGAAGGCTGTGTATTGTCACCCTGCTTATTTAACTTATATGCAGAGTACATTGTGTGAAATGCCAGGCTGGATGAAGCACAAGCTGGAATCAAGATTGCCAGGATAAATATCAATAACCTCACATATGCAGATGACACCACACTTATGGCAGAAAGTGAAGAAGAACTAAAGAGCCTCTTCATGAAAGTGAAAGATGAGAGTGAAAATTTTGGCTTAAAACTAAACATTCAGAAAACTAATATCATGGCATCCAGTCCCATCACTTCATGGCAAAGAGATGAGGAAACAATGGAAATAGTGGCAGACTTTATTTTCTTGGGCTCCAAAATCAAAGCAGATGGTGACTGCAGCCATGAAATTAAAAGATGCTTGCTCCTTGGAAGAAAACCTATGACCAACCTAGACAGCCTATTGAAAAGCAGATACATTATTTTGCCAACAAGTTCTGTCTAGTCAAAGCTTTGGTTTTTCCATTAGTCATGTATGGATGTGAGAGTTGGACTATAAAGAAAGTTGAGTGCCAAAGAATTGATGCTTTTGAACTGTGGTGTTGGAGAAGACTCTTGAGAGTCCCTTGGACTGCAAGAAGGTCCAAGCAGTCAATCCTAAAGGAAATAAGTCCTGAATATTCATTGGAAGGACTGATGCTGAAGCTTAAGTTCCAATACTTTGGTCACCTGATGCAAAGAGCAAACTCATTGGAAAAGGTCCTGATGCTGGGAAAGATTGAAGGTAGGAGCAGAAGGGGACGAAAGAGGAAAACATGGTTGGATGGCATCACTGACTCAATGGACATGAGTTTGAGCAAGCACTAGGAGATGGTGAAGGACAGGGAATCTTGGTATCCTGCAGTCCATGGGATCACAAAGAGTCTGACACAACTGAGCAACTGAACAATTCCTTTTTCTTCTTACCTAATTCCTCTCGTAAGGACTTCCAATACAGGCATACCTCAGAGTTATTTTAAATTTGGTTCCAGACTATAGCAATATAGCAAATATTACAGTAAAGCAAGTCATATGAATTATTTGGTTTCCCAGTGCATATGAAATAAACATGCCAAAAAATGTACATACCTTAATTTTTAATTATTTTAAGTGGAGGATAATTACTTTAAATATTGTGGTAGTTTTTGCCATACATCAACATGAATCAGCCTTGGGTGCACATGTATTCCCCCATCCTGAACCCCCCCTCACTTCCCTTCCCACCCCATCCCTCTGCATTGTCCCTGAGCACTAGCTCTGAGTGCCCTGCCCATGCATCAAACTTGCACTGGTCATCTATTTTACATATGATTACATGCATGCTATTCAGTGCTATTCTCTCAAATCATACCACACTTGCCTTCTCCCTCATATCCAAAAGTCTGTTTTTTATATCTGTCTCTTTTGCTGTCTTGCATATAGGATTGTTGTTACCGTTTTTTAATTTCCATATATATGCATTAATATACTGTAGTGGTTTTTCTCTGACTTACTTCACTCTGTAACAGGCTCCAGTTTCATCCACCTCATTAGAACTGACTCAAATGCTTTCTTTTTTTTATAGCTGAGTAATAGTCCATTGTATATATTTACCACAACTTCCTTATCCATTCATCTGCTGATGGACATCTAGGGTTGCTTCCATGTCCCAGCTATTGTAAACAGTGTTGCAATGAACACTGGGGTACATGTGTCTCTTTCAATTCTGGTTTGCTCAGTGTGTTTGCCCAGCAGTGGGACTGCTGGGTGCTAGAGCAGTTCTATTTCCGGTTCTGGTACAGCCACTATAGAGAACAGTGTGGAGATTCCTTACATACCTTAATTTTAAAAATACTTTATTGTTAAAAATGCTCACCATCAACTGAGCCTTCAGGAAGTCATAATACTTTTGCCGATAGAGGGTCTTGCCTCCATGTTGATGGCTGCTAACTGATCAAGATGGTAGTTGCTGAAGGTTGGAGTGGCTGTGGCAATTTATTAAAACAGGACAATAGTGAAGTTGCCTCACTAACTGACTTTTCCTTTCATATGAATACTTGGAGGCCATTGTAGAGTTATTAACTGTCCTAATTTCAATACTATATGGTTTAAGGAATAGGGAAGCCAAGGGAAAGGAGACAGGGAAACAGCCGGTCAGTGGAATAGTCAGAACATACACAACCACAATTAAGTTCACTGTCCTATATGCACATGATTCGTGGCATCCTCCAAAACTGTAATAGTAACATCAAAGATCACTGATTACAGTTTACCATAAATATAATAATGAAAAAGTTTGAAATATTGTGAGAATAACCAAAATGTGACTCATGTGACACCAAGACATGAAGTGAGCAAATGCTATTAGAAAAAAATGGCACCAAGAGACTTGCTTGAAATAGGGTTGACACAAACTTTCAATTTGTAAAAATCACAATATCTATGAAGCACAATGAAGGAAAGTGCAGTAAAACAAGGTATGCCTATACTATGCTGAATAAAAATAGTGAGACTGGGCATCCTTACCTTGTTTCTGATCTTACAAGAAAAGTTTTCAACCTTTCACTGTTGAGTATGATGTTAGCTGTAGTCTTATTATATATGGCCTTTATTATGTTGAGGTACCTTCCCTCTAAATCTACTGTTATTTTTTTAATCATAAATGGATGCTAAATTTTGTCAAGAGCTTTTTCTCTATCTATTTAGATGATCATATGATTTCTATCTTTCATTTTGCTAATGTAGTGTATCACACTGACTAATCTGTTTGAGAATGGGTCATCCTTGTGTCCCCAGAATAAATCCTACTACGATCCTTTAAATGTAAGTGCTGGATTCAGTTTAATATTTTGCTGAGAATTTTGGTGTCTATGTTCATCAGGGATATTGGCTTCTCATCTTTTTCTTGTGGCATTCTTATCTGGTTTTGATATCAGGGTCATGCTGGCCTTGCAAAAGCAGCTCGAAAGAGTCCTATCCTCTTCTATTTTTCAGAAGAATTTGACAGAGACTGGCATTAATTCTTCTGTTAATGAAATAAAGCCATCTTCTTTGAACGACCAGTGAAGCCTCTGGCCCTGGACTTTCATTTGTTGGGAGGTATTCGATTACTAAGTCAATCTCCTTGCTAGTAATAGGTCTGTTTAGATTTTCTCTTTCATCAGTCTTCGCAGGCTGTATTTTTCTAGGAATGTATCCATTTCTTTCAGGTTGTCCAATTTATTAGAGTGTAATCGGTCCATATAATGATCCTTTGTGTTTCTGTGGCAACAGCTGTAACATCTCCTCTTCCATTTGTTTTTATCTGACCTCTTTCTCCCTCTTTTTTGTTGGTGAGTCTGGAAAAGGTTTGTTCATTTTACTCATCTTTTCAAAGAATAAGCTCTTAGTTCCATTGAGCTTTTCTACTATCTGTTTAGTCTCAATTTATTTCTGCTCTAATTTTTGTTATTTCTTTCCTTCTATTAACTTTGGGCTTTGTTTTTCCTTTTTCTAGGTGCTCCACCTTTCTTTTAGTTTCCATTTGCATGAAATATCTTTTTTTATCCCCTCATTTTCAGTCTCTGTGTGTCCTTATATTTATAGCAAGTCTCCTGTAGGCAACATATATAAGGGCCTTAACATTTAAAGCAATTATTGATAGGTGCGTGTGTGTTGCCATTTTGTTCATTGTTTTCTGTCTGTTTTTGTAGTTTCTCTCTGTTTCTTTCTCGCTCTCTTCCTTTGTGTTTGATGACTTTCTTTAGCGGTAAGCTTATATCCCTTTCTCCTTCTCTTCCATGTATTTAGGTTTTTGCTTTATGGTTGTGTGTACTTAATCACTCAGTCACATCTGACTCTGTGCAACCCCATGGACTGTAGCCCACCCGGCTCCTCTGTCCATGGGGATTCTCCAGGCAAGAATACTGGAGTGGGTTGTCATGCCCTTCTCCAGGTGATCTTCCTGACCCAGGGATTGAAGCCAGGTCTCCTGTATTGCAGGCAGATCCTTTACCATCTGAGCCACCAGGGAAGCTTTTTGCTTTACGATTACCATAAAGCTTCAGTTCAGTTCAGTTCAGTCACTCAGTCATGTCTGACTTTTTGCAACCCCATGAATCGCAGCACGCCAGGCCTCCCTGTCCATCACCAACTCCCAGAATTTACCCAAATTCATGTCCATCGAGTCGGTGGTGCCATCCAGCCATCTCATCCTCTGTCATCCCCTTCTACTCCTGCCCCAAATCCCTCCCAAAATCAGGGTCTTTTCCAATGAGTCAACTCTTTGCATGAGGTGGCCAAAGTATTGGAGTTTCAGCTTCAGCATCAGTCCTTCCAATGAACAACCAGGACTGAGCTCCTTTAGGATGGACTGGTTGGATCTCCTTGCAGTCCAACGGACTCTCAAGAGTCTTCTCCAACACCACAGTTCAAAAACATCAATTCTTCGGCGCTCAGCTTTCTTCACAGTCCAACTCTCACATCCATACATGACCACTGGAGAAACCATAGCCTTGACTAGACGGACCTTTGTTGGCAAAGTAACGTCTCTGCTTTTTAATATGCTATCTAGGTGGTCATAACTTTCCTTCCAAGGATTAAGTGTCTTTTAATTTCATGGCTGCAGTCACCATCTGCAGTGATTTTGGAGCCCAAAAAATAAAGTCTGACACTTTCCACTGTTTCCCCATCTATTTCCCATGAAGTGATGGGACCGGATGCCATGATCTTCGTTTTCTGAATGTTGACTTTTAAGCCAACTTTTTCACTCTCCTCTTTCACTTTCATCAAGAGGCTTTTTAGTTCCTCTTCACTTTCTGCCATAAGGGTGGTGTCATCTGCATGTCTGAGGTTATTGATATTTCTCCCGGCAATCTTGATTCCAGCTTATGCTTCTTCTAGCCCAGCGTTTCTCATGATGTAGTCTGCATATAAGTTAAATAAGCAGGGTGATAATATACAGCCTTGACGAACTCCTTTTCCTATTTGGAACCAGTCTGTTGTTCCATGTCCAGTTCTAACTGTTGCTTCCTGACCTGCATATAGGTTTCTCAAGAGGCATGTCAGGTGGTCTGGTATTCCCATCTCTTTAACAACTTATATCTATAACAGTCTATTTTAACTTGATAATAATTTAAGTTTGATCCCATTTTAAAGCTCAACATTATTACTCTCCCCTTACCATGTTTTATGTTTTTCATGTCACATTTATCTTTCACCTTGTACAGGTAATTTTTGTAATCATAGTTATTTTTACTACTTTCCTTTTTTTTAAGCTTCATACTAACTTTCAGTTCAGTTCAGTTGCTCAGTCTCATGGACTGCAGCATGTCAGGCTTCCCTGTCCGTCACCAACTCCCGGAGCTTGCTCAAACTCATGTCCATCAAGCCAGTGATGCCATCCAACCAGCTCATCCTCTGTCATCCCCTTCTCCTTCTGCCTTCAATCTTTCCTACTGTCAAGGTCTTTTCCAATGAGTCAGCTCTTCGCATCAGGTGGCCCAAGTATTGGAGCTTCATACTAGCTTTGTAAGTGATTAAACCACTACTTTTACTATATATTACCTTTCCAGTAAGACTTAGTCTTTCATATGTGTTACTAAATAACACCCTTTCTTTTCAGGTTAAACAAGTCCCTTAAACATTTCCTATCAGGCTAGTTTAGTGGTGATGAACTCCTTTATCTTTTGTTTGCCTAGAAAACTCTCTCTCTTCCCCTTCTGAATAAATAACTTTGCCAGATAGTATTCTTGGTTGGAAGTTTTTTTCTTTCAGTACTTTGAATACATTGTACCACTCCCTTCTGGTCTTAAAAGTTTCTGCTGTAAAATCTGTCTTTGGGGGATTCCCTTCTCTGTAACAAGGTTGTTTTCTCTTGCTGCTTTTAATATTCTTTGTCTTTAACTTTTGACATTTTAATTGTGTCTTGGTGTGGGTCTCTTTGGGTTCCTCTTATTTGGAACTCTCTGGGCTTCCTGGATATGGATGTCTGTTTCCTTCCCCAAGTCAGGGAAATTTTCAGCCGTTATTTAAAAAACAAACCAGGATCAAGTAAAACGTTTCACAAAACTGAAAGCAAATATGTAAAATCACAAGGACAAGGTGAAAAGAGCAATTAAGATAGTATAAGAAAAACAAATATAAGATAGATGGCCTAAGCAGTGTATAAGAAAGACTACCATTCTCTGGTAAATATCCATTAGATAATTAAAAAATAAAAGAATCACTGAACACATCTATAAGACATTGAGGGAACATCCCTGGTGGTCCAGTGGTTGAGAATCTGCCTGCCAATGCAAGGGACATGAGTTCAGTCCCTGGTCCAGGAAGATCCCACATGCTGTGGAGCAACTAAGCCCAAGGACCACATCTATGGAGCCCACGCCCTCTAGGGCATAAATGCTACAATGACTGAAGCCAGCGCAGCCAGAGCCTGTGCTCCACAGGAGAAGTCACTGCCATGAGAAACCTGTGCGCCACAGGGAAGGACAGCCCTGCTCACCACAGCTAGAAAAGGCTCACGCTCAGCATCAACAGCCAATGCAGCCAAAAAGAAACAAATCAAAATGTTTAAGAAAGAAACTGAGGCATCATTATCAATTAAGGAATTAAGGCTATCCTTCCACATCATTGAACCATCTCTTAAATTTACAAGAGTTTGAATTTAAAAAGAAAAAAAGTTCCCTAAGTGAAAACTACAGGCTAATTATAATGCTAAATTTTATGCAGTAAATACAATAAAAATTACAGATTTGATTAAATGAAATCTGACCCTGATTATAAAAATACATTTTTAAACGGCTACTTCTGCAAATGGCAACAGAAACAGACTCATGGATAAAGAAAACAAACTTTGTGGTTACCAAAGGGAGGAAGGAAGGTTTGAGGGGCAGATTACAGGCATGAAATTAACAGATACAAACTACTGTGTATAAAATAGATAAGCTGGGCTTTCCTGGTGGTTCAGTGGTTAACACTCCGAGCTACCAATGCAGGGGCCCTGGGTTCAATCCCTGGTCAGGGAACTAAGTCCTACATGCAACAACTAAAGATCCTATGTGCTGCAACTAAGACCCAGACAGCCAAATAAATAAATAAAAATAAGTATAAAATAGATAAACAACAAGGATACAATGTATTTCACAGGGAATTATAACCATTATCTTGTAACAGCCTATAATGGAGTATAATCTGCAAAGATACTAAATCACTATGTTGTATACCTAAAACCAATACAATACTGTAAATCAACTATACTTCATTTTTTAAAAGGCTATTCCTTTTAGGTTTTCTAATGCAAATTCAAAGATACTAGTCACAGAATCTGTTTCTAAACAAGTAAATTTTAAACCAAAACCAGATATTACAATATGATTTTTTAAAGCACGAGATAATGATTTTTTAAATATCCAGGAAGTAAAACAAAATCTAATGATTTTTAATCAAACAAAAAGCTGAAAAATTCAACATGACAAACACAATTTAACTGAATAACTGTTTCATTATTTCAATATGGGAAAGCAAATTAGCAACAAAACCAACAATGAAAGAGTTCAATATATCTAAACAAAACACCTGATGAATCATCAGGTTCATCATAATAATCAGGTGGAAAAGTTTGGGAAAGTGTTTTTCACAAAAATTTATCATACGCTCAGACTTAAAAAGTCTCAATAAATATGAAATGGCAGGATTCTCACATAACAAGAATTATAAGTAGGATAAAAGAATACAAACCACATGGAAATTGTGAAATATATTTTTCTTAAATGACAACTAAATCAAGTAAGTGACTATTTAAAATTCAAATATGAATCAAAATATATCCATAGCTCTACATGTCTCTCTTAGGAAAAGGATGGTTTAAAAAAAGTAATAAAACGGATAAACTGCTAATACAATTCAACAAAAGAGAAAAGCAAACAAATTATTGATTTTAAAGATGTATAATTAATGCAAAGATGATATACATTATTAGGGCATTCCATATGCAGATTTTCTTTAAAAAAGAAAAGGAATAACTTTCTAGAAAAGAAAACTCAAGTACCCAAAGTGAAATCAGGAATCTAAGTGAAATCTAGACCAAAGAAATAAACAACATTATCAATAAACTTCAAAAGAAACAAAAATGGCAGTTAAATGTCTAAATAGTAAATGAATAATAATTCTATCACACAAAGATTCCTTAAAAGTGTTCTATCTAATTCATTTTCATGTAGTGAAAGTCAGTTTAAACTAAACCTGACTTAGGGCTATACTCTGAAAAGGAAAATTATAGTTTGGTTCTATCTGTGAACACAGATGTAAAATTCTAAACAAAATTTTACCAAACCATACACCAGCAGTTTAAAAGAATTGATCTTCACAGGCATTAAGGTTTTAGCCCGAGGCTAATTTTAAATAAGACCAGAGATTCATGAGAAAAACAGAAAAAATAAAATTAACTGAATAAATAATAGTTTAAATAAGAGCTGACTCACTGGAAAAGACCCTGATGCTGGGAAAGATTGAGGACAAGAGGAGAAGAGGGCAACAGAGGATGAGATGGTTGGATGGTAACAACGACTCAATGGGTAAGATTTTGCAAACTTCAGGAGATAGTGAAGGACAGGGAAGCCAGGCAGACTGCAGTTCACAAGGTCGCAAAGAGTTGGGCATGACTTAGCGACTGAACAACAACAAACAGTTTAAATGGCCTGAAAATTCATTATTCATTTCTGATTTTAAAAGATTTTCTTTTAACTATAAATATGGTATGTCTGAGAGAAGTCGACACTATTAAAGCACACACACTAGAGGTATTCATCCAAAAAAAAAAAAAGGCAGAAAACTACACAAAGATATCTAGTCACCATTCCTAATTAATCATGTTAGAAAACTGAATCATTGTAACCATGTATGAAAAATGAACAAGTAACATAAGGAGATAAAACTAAAACAATAATATTTGTACATTATATAATTATATAATCTAAATGACAAAGATATTCAAGAAACAAAATTAAAAGTAATGAGTTCAACAAAGGGGTAAATTATAAGCTAAAATCTAAAAACTCTTTTACATTCCAATAATAAACATCTACAGAAATTTGTTTTACCACAGCAACAACCATCAGAAAAAATTAACCCAAGAGTTACCCTAACTGGGCACATATATATCATGGGGACTAAACATGGCAAAGATGACAACAGTTTAATACAATATAGAAACATTTAGGACTTCATTTCCACCTGGACATTTGCTGAATCCTGTCAGTTTTACTTCTGTAATGTGACAGTATGATGTACAAATAGTTTGTCATCTAACTATAAAGTTAATGCTCAAGTTTCTCAGAACAAGAAAATAGAGACAGACAGTTTCTCTAAAAGGAATGAATGAAATGAACCACAACTAAATGATTACTTACTACAATATTCACCCACTGTGTTAGTAAAATAACATAGATAAAGCCAAATAACTGTGGGCTCTTTGGGTAATGAAGACACACTCAAGATGCTGTTGACTATACAACCCCATAAACAAACTGTCTGACCAGGAATAGATTCCCCCACCACATCCCCAAATTAGATAGCTCCTCTCCCATGTAAAAAGGGTGCTTTGTACAAAAGATGTTTGTCACAACTGCATTCATAATCTTTTTTAAAAATCCCAGAGATGTGATTAAAACAACTCCAATACAGTACTTATTTCCCTTACTCATTGATCATTTGAGTGATACACACATAAATAAAATATGCAGTCTCTAATCTCAAGAAACGGGTGATTATTTAATTCAACCATTTAAATAAATGTTTATATCATGCTACATGATACATGAAAATGTAAAAAATAATGTTAGCTGAAGAGGTCTATCAGTGACAAAGCAAAAAAACTGGACAATCTATGGTGAAAGCAATGTGGCAAGATTTTCTCTCTACACACACACAAATAGAAACAAAGGAGAGAGATAAGAATGTGTAAGAAATAGACAAGAATATAAACATTTGGTGTTCTAAATTTATGGCATAGTTTTCCACATACGCATACAAACTTGCACTACAACTTCTATAATGCTTTCAATGGCAAAGTTTGGCATTATCTACCTGTTTCTATTTCTGTTTTTTAGAGGGAAACTAGTTGTGTATTAATATATGTAATTTAGTATACCCCTCTTTTTCCTTCTCTGTTTCTCTTCTGTCAATAACATAAAACTCAAGTAGTTCTTGTGAATTACTTGCTACATTTATTGAAGAGTAGGTTTTATGTTCCCTTTTTTTAATTTTAAAACCAGATGAATGGTATATGTTATATTTCTTTACTTTTAAAAAGTTGCTTTTTTAAAACTTGTGATTCTTAACTGAAATCTTCCAGTGGGTCAGTGATCCTTGATAGAAAAAAATAAAATACAAGCTTCCTCACCATGTTTTATGTGACGTTACTTGTTGGAATGTAAAAAGGAATCTTCAAAGTCCACATAACAAGTTTCCCGCCAGGGAGCAGGGGGCGGGGGGCGGGGGCTCTACATTTAGGCTTCCCTGGCCCTTTAAGACACTTTAAGGGACTTTAGTCTTAAAACTTCTAACTTATTTTGCTCCTAAATGTCACCTGCAACAATGTTTTGTTTCTGTTGCCACTCTGAAAGACAGCTCAAAATTAGGAGATAAAAAACAGAGGAAAGAAATGAGCAGGGGTGATAATGGCGGTTGAAGGGAAAAGAGGAACGGCAACTCAAGCCAAGAAAACTTCCCCAGATTCCTTCACATGTATGGCCCACTGGTTCCAGTTAGAAGCATCACAAAGCCTTCGGACTCAGAGGCAAAGAACACAGGATCCAAGGACTTAGACTAATTTCCTTAATGATGCCACTGAGAGTCTGGTGAATTTAATCTTTAGAAGGTTTATTCTATCGGCTTCAGATTCATATTTTAGCTCAAACACAATTAACGATAGTTCAAATACATTCTTCTCTGTGTTCTTTGTTACTCTCTCAAAAGCTCAACAGCTACTGCTCTCTGGCTACTAGAGAGAAATGAATTTAGTAATATTTGGATTTAAACTCTGAATCTAGAAAGACCTGACTTCTGTAATTAAAAACTTCACTTAGAAAATAAGTAAATAAACAGAATAAAAATCTGCTAAGACTGCTGACACATGGAAAAATAAAATGAAATACCTATGGTATGAAAGTGAAAGTGTTAGTGGCTCAGTCATGTTCAATTCTTTGCGACCCTATGGACTGTAGCCTGCCAGGCTCCTCTGTCCAGGGAACCCTCCAGACAAGAATACTGGAAGGGGTTGCCATTCCCTTCTCCAGGGGATCTTCCTGACCCAGGCATCAAACCCAGGTATCCTGCATTGCAGGCAGATTACCATCTGAGCCACAGGGGATTCCCTACCTATGGTATCTTTCTGTGCAATTTCAAGATACAGCTTTCTTTTTATCACTATTTTTTTGGTGGGGATTAGTAGGTAGTATAAGGGTTGTTTCCAGATTAAAAATTTGGGAAATATTTTTTAAGTAGGGAAAGGCATGTACAAGGCTCAGAGACGGAGAAATGCATTTACCATGAAATCTGAAATTAGAATTCAAGCAACTTCAACTATGTGGGAGAATGGGTAGCAGAAAAAGAATTCACACAATGTCTTTGAATTACAGTGTGAGAAATGGTGGTTTATTGGGGAAAGGAACTTTCAAAAAATGCTTTTGGGAAAAAAATTGAAAACTCATTCCAGATGAGTCAAGGATTCAAACTTTTTAAAATTTTTGAGACACTATAAGAAAATGGAAGGGTGCATGTATACTCAACATGTGAAAGAATTCTATTAATACCAAAACAAAAGAAGAAATTATCACCTATAGGTGATGAATATGACTAAATAAAAATAAAACTTTTCATACATTAAAAAATTTACAAAGTTTAAAAAGAAAGCAATACAGTCTCCCAGAATAGTGTAAATAAAAACAAAAATAAACAAATGGGACCTACTTAAGCTCAAAAGCTTTGCCACAGCAAAGGAAACAATAAACAAAATGAAAAGACAACTCACAGATTGGGAGAAAATATTTGCAAATAATGTGACTTACAAGGGATTAGTCTCCAAAATTCACCAACAGCTTATGAAGCCTAACAGCATCACAATAAACAACCCAGTCAAAAACAGGCAGAAGACCTAAACAGACATTTCTCCAAAGACATACAAATGGCCAAAAGACACATGACAAGATGCTCAACATTTCTCATTATTAGAGAAATGCAAAACAAAACTACAGTGATATATCACGTCACACCAGCAAGAATGGCTATCATCAAAAAATGACAATAAATGTTGGAGAGAGTGTAGAGAAAAGGGAATCCTCCTACACTGTTGGTGGGAATGCAAATTGGTAGAGCCACTATGGAGAACAGTATGCAGGTTTCTTAAAAAAACTAAACATAGAGCTACCCTATGACCCTGCAATCCCAGTCTTGGGCATATACTCCAAGGAAAAGATGATCCGAAAGGATACATGCACCCCAATGTTCACTGCAGCACTGTAGCCAAGACTTGGAAGCAACCTAAATGTCCATTCACAGGGGAATGGATAAAGAAGATGTGGTACATATATACAATGGACTATTACTACTAGGCTATTAAAAAAGAATGAAATAATGTCATTTGCAGGAACATGGATGGACCTAGAAGCTGTCATGCTGAGTGAAGTAAGTCAGACAGAGGAGAAATATATGGCATGGCATCCCATAAATGCAGAATCTAAAAAGAAATGATACAAATGAACTTACCTACTAAACAGAAACAAACTCACAGACTTAGAGAACAAACTTACAGTTGCCAGTGGGGGATGGAGGGAGGAGGAGAATAGGGAGTTTGGGATCTACATGTACACACTGCTATATTTAAAATGGATAACCAACAAGGACCTGTTGTATAGCACATGGAACTCTGGTCAATGTTATATGGCAGTGTGGATGGGAGGGGGGTTTGGGAAAGAGTGGAGATAGCTGAGTCCTTTCACTGTTCACCTGAAACTATCACAACATTGTTAATTGGCCATACCCCAATACCAAATAAAAAGTTTAAAGCTTAAAAAAAAAGTTTGAAAAACAAAAATTAACAATTTTTTTAATTTAAAAAATAAAAAGAAAGCAATACAGATAAAAGAAGCCATGATTTTGATGAAAAAAGAAATTACCATAGAAAATAATGAAGATCTAATACAACCTGATAGTTAATACTACTTTCCTTTGGGTTAGTGGCTAAAAAATATAAAAATCTTATGTCAGTCATCAAAAAAGGAATACCAAAATCTGTTTAGACTCATCAACAATTAAAGCACTACCTATTAACTCTGTAATAAAATGTGGCTACAGCCATATTTTATTCTCCTGATAAACAATACTAGTTTTTAAGGATACAGTATTCTATTGGCTCCAGGTGAATTAGTTAAAGCAACAAATAGTAGAAAAATCCATATTTTTCAGTCACTGGCATTTTATATACTGACCATTTCCATGTACCACTAGGATAGTTCTATAACTTTTAGGATGTATTTTTAGCATTTCAGTTCCTTTCAGATTTTTTTAAATTTCAGATTTTTAGTCATTTATGCCTAAATGTATTTGTTTGGCAGTCTTTCATAAATATTTTTCTACTTTATTTCTGCCATTAAATGAAACTGCTTTTGGAAATTTGGTTGAAAATATTTCCAGCCACAAGCTTATTTATCAGTTAATAATTTTTGTACACATTCTGGTGATTTTACATTTAAAGCATACTTCTAAGAAGACATTTTGGGCTGTTTAATTATTTTGATTCAATAAAACCTATATTATAAAGAGAAACAAAGCTTTCAACAGCATTGAAGGACTGGCTGAATTTATTCTAAAGTGGCATTAGATATTAAATATTATTTTATGATAGAGGTATCAGACCAACATGATGTACATCTTAAAACAATGTTATATGTTAATTATATCAACAAAAATAAATGTCGTTTTAACTATGTAATATAAAACTAAGAGATATATACATATAATTAATTCACCATCCCAATAATGTTTATATCATTAATCCTAAATACATTAGACAGTTCTAGACTTTTAATCAGAGAAGGCGATGGCACCCCACTCCAGTACTCTTGCCTGGAAAATCCCATGGACAGAGAAGCCTGGTAAGCTGCAGTCGATGGGGTAGCTAAGAGTTGGATACAACTGAGCGACTTCACTTTCACTTTTCACCTTCATGCATTGGAGAAGGAAATGGCAACCCACTCCAGTGTTCTTGCCTGGAGAATCCCAGGGACAGGGGAGCCTGGTGGGCTGCCGTCTATGGGGTCACACAGAGTCAGACACGACTGAAGTGACTTAGCAGCAGCAGCAGACTTTTAATGTGACTAATTAGAATTTATAAAAGTAAAGCTACTTCAATACAAAAGAATTATAGGCAACAAAAAGTGAAGAAAGCATAGCTAAAGAAGTAAAACAGGCAGAGAAGTTAAGAAGTCACCTGAACACTTGGAGGACATTTTTTAAATTCACAAAGACATGGCCAAACAAGTAGATATGTATGATGGGCTGAAACTGAGTTATATTTGTAGAGTCTGAAAAAATTTGAGGCAGAAAAAAAGCTTCAGAACTATCCCGTGATAACAGAAACCAGCAATGTGAGAAAACTGTAGACAAGTTCATTCTTTCAAACAAATCATGGGCTTCCCAAAAGTTATTAAATTGATCAGTGGTTAAACAAACGGTGGTATATTAGTGATGGACTAAAATCTAGCCATCAAAACACAAAAAAATGATAAATGTGTGGCCCATGGTGGAGGGTGTGAAAAGAAGTGAGCTGTAGGCAAGACTTCAATAAAATAAAATGAAGACAGAACACCAAACATCTGTTGTTTGGTAAAAATCACAAAGATACAAAGAGATAAGAGTTGCATAAATAGTTGGTACTCTGTGGGGAGGGTATTGCCCTCTTTTAAGATATATTAGTATATAGTAAATAAAAACATCACATTATCTTCAATTTATTTATGCTTGTTTCAGAGGACAAAATGCTCCCCATCCTCTCCAAAGTTGGCCCCTAACCTGCATTTTGACTATCTTCTTCCTCACCTTTGTGTGGGCCTGAGCTTCAACTGTCTCCAAGGGACCCCTGTATTTCCAGTGACACATGTAGTCCACTCCTCCCATTTAAAACAGAATCACAAATACTCCTTTATTTTAATTTTGCTGTCCCCTTCAGTAATATACACACACACACACACCCCACCCCCACCCCGTGCCATCCATAGAGACTCTGCTCCTACCTTTATCTTCCACATTAGTTGGAAAAAATGTCCATCCTTTCGGGAGAGTCTATAGGCCAAACCTACCCAACCACTACTTTATCCTGTCTCTTGTCTTCTATGCAATACAACTATATAAAAAAAAGTAGTTAAGGGATCAGCTTACCCCAGGTCACAACACTGATTTATAACAGAGAGAAAAATCTGAATCCAGAAAGCTTGACACCAGTTGCCCATGGCCACAAAAGACCCTTATGCTCCCTGTCCCTCTTCCAGGTGATTGAGATCCGCTAGTTACAGGCAACTGGAGAGGAGCAGCTGTCACCATCACAGCTGAATTGGCTTGAAGCTGGCTGGCCCAGCCCTGCCTGACACCTGCTCCATGCTCTAAAATCAGCCTTTGTACAGCCTGGCTTCTGGGAAAAAGGAGACACTAGGAGGAAATGGGGGTGGGGGGAAAGTGGTTCTTTTGTTAAAAGTCTTCCTCCACAGAACTTCTTTGGGGGAAGCTTAGACCACATATTTTGAAAAATCTCCTCGTGGTTATGATGTATAACCTTGGGTACTGAGTCCAGTCCAATAAGGGGAGGTACTAAGATATATCAGATAACCTCTAGGAAACTGATCACTACAGCAACTCTGTTGCTGTGTTAATTACAGTAGTCTTGGAGAAAAACATACCAGGGTTTAGAATTCTATCCCTGACACTTATTTGCCGTCTGACTCTAGCCCCATCATTTTACTTAGAGCCTCAGTTTCCTCATACTACAAACTGGGGATACCACCATTAATTTCCCTGGTTTATGAAGTGTGCTTAAAAATTCACTGCACTGTGCCTGACAGACATATAGTCATGAAATTTCCTTCTAAAGAAAAAAAAAATTAAAGTCTTCTATGGAAAATAACTGCTTTAAAAATACAATCAACATTAGGGAGCAGTTCCCTAACATACTCAACTTGTTAGGGAAACAAATCCCTAACACCAGCGCCTATTTTAACTCTCCCTCTCCCAACACAGACAAGGCTCTAAAATTCTTTTCTCCCCTCACATCCACTCAATAAAAAGCTTCTTCATAAAACTATCCAATCCTAATGGCTCTGAGTATCTACTATTTATGATACAAGTTTTTTCCCCTAAAGAAGACTTTTCCTCTCCCATTGTCTTATCTGTATCCTTGACTTCCTTAATGAAGCTTGAGAAACATTTCTGTTCTGAAGCTGATTTTACTGGTTTCTTCCCAGAGAACCAAAATTAGCCTAAGGCACCTGCCTAGCTTTTCCTATGACCACTGTGCACTCAAGCAGAACAAACTGGCCATGGGATCTAGTTTACCTCTTCTGCCTACTGCTCTGGTATAACCTTTGAAAACACTTTTTAATTTACTGTGACAGCAACTCTCCACTGTAAAAATAGCTATGTACATAAACTAAAGCCTGAAAGAAAACACAAAAAGAATAAAAGCTTCTGTGTTAGAGGGATGAGTCCTGGCTAGTTATTTCCAGAAACCTAACATTAAATACAAATTTTTACAAGTGGTTCTTCCACACAGATGACTGCAAACTGAAAGTTTTCAGGCCCCCGCTATTCAAACCTGCCACTTCTGAACAACATTATCCTTGCCTCGCTCCATTTCAGGAGTCTTAACTATTAACAGCAGTCTCACCTCCTTTTGCCTGTTCTGATATTTAGCAACTCTTCAGAAATATCTGATATCAAGGACCACTTCACCCTGAAGCCCATAACTTTCTGTTGACTGTTTTACCATTATTCCTTACCCACTCTCCCACCCCGGGAGTATCTTGGAGTTTTGGCCCTGGCTCTATTACCAGCCCACTTTCCCCACCCTCTGAAGTGAAAACAAGGACTCCTAACCATGGGACTTCCAGGGAATGCCTGCCAACTGGGGTTTTTTATTTTAGAAGTGGTTCTCGAATGTCAGCCTGCACCACAACCCCATGGAGAGCTTGTTCAAACACAGTGGGCCCATCCCTGGAGTTTCTCTTTCAGTGGCTTTGGAGTGGGATCTTAGAATTTGCCTTTCTATCGGTTCCCGGGTAGATGCTGTCACTGCCAGGAGTGGGGGACACACTTTGAGAACCACTGCTTTAGGCAGAAGAGAGCTAAACTTGGTTAGACCTGGGTTTCTCAACCTCAGTCCTACTGATATTTTGGACTGGATAACTGTTGTGGAGGGTTATCTTGTGCACTATAGGATGCTTAGCATCTTTGGCCTCTACTCAATGCTTATAACCACATGCCCCTCCCCCAAGTCAACTGTCATAATCAAAAGCATCTCCAGACATTGTCAAGTGTTCCAAGTTGGGGGTGAGGAGAGGCAAAATCACCCCAGGTTAAGAACCACTGACTTAGTCAAGTTCCCTTTTAGTGAAGTGATGAAACCTCTTCCTCTTGTTCATAAAATGCAAATTCTTTTCCAGATGTGATCATTTTTGTTTAATTCATCCATGCACTCATCCCACTATGTGTCAAGCACTGGGGGGCTACTCATAGGCTGACGAACAGGTCCCTGCTTTTATTGCAATTACAATTAATAGAAGAGACAGTGTGAACAATAGGCTCAGGAAACTGTGGGGACATGGAACAAGGGGACACAGCAGGCGTTCTGAAAGATTATGATAAAGATGGGCAGGAGTTGGCCAGACAAAAGGAACAGTGGAGGAAAATTCCAGGCAGAAGTCACGGGGTCAACAAAGCATGAGAATCAGGGAACTACCAGTTGTTCCCTATAGCTGGAGGCAATCATCATTTTTGCCCTGTGTAGGAAGGGGCAACGTAAGGGAAAACAATATTACCAACTATTTAACCTTTCTATCTCCTATATCCATTTCTGATAATTCTCTGTCCTTCCTCCATTTGTACCTTACGCTATAGCCATTTTTTAAAATTTATTCTATTGAAGTATAGTTGATTTACAATGTTAATTTCTACTGTACAGCAAAGTGATTCTGAATATATATATTTTTTTCATATTCTTTTCCATTATGGTCTATCACAGGATACTGAATATAGTTCCCTGTGCTATAGAGTAGGACCTTGTTGTTTATCCAAGCTATAGCCATTTTAAACATCTTTCTACTGACCCTGGAGCCTTATAGAATCACTTTCTCCAGGTGTCTGTATTAAATTATTCCCCTTACTTCTATCATGATACCCATTACACTTAGTTATAACTGTTTTTGTCTATCTGCCCTTACACTAAGTCCACAATCTCCATTAGAGCAGGGACCATGGCTGCCCTTTCTTCAATGTATTTCCAGTGTCCTGAACAATGTCAAGCACAGACAAGCCACTCAAACTAAATATCATTTGAATGAATCATGTCCTCAAATTCTATATGTCCCAAACTGAACACTCACCAACACCTTCCTTCCCCAAACCAGGTTCTACTTCTATATTCATCCACCATCCCTCCACCACCTACATACCCCATGCGCATAGTCTCATCAAAATCCTGGATACAGGATGCTTGGGGTGGGTGCACTGGGATGACCCAGAGAGATAGTATAGGGAGGGGGATTCAGGATTGGGAACACATGTACACCCGTGGCGGATTCACGTTGATGTATGTTAAAACCAATACAGTATTGTAAAGTAAAATAAAAAAAAAATCTTGGCATAATCCCTTACTTCTTGTTTTTCTCATTCTATATATTCATCCTGGAGTCTTCAATGAGAAGCAAGATCTATCCCCTGAACCTCACTAAACACTTCATCTGGCAGACAGACTACGGAAAGAGCATGGGGTTTGGGATCAAATTAGAGGTGGGCTCCTCTCACTTCTCCTTCTTAATTACTAGGTGATTTTGAACAAGTTATAATCTCAGAACCTTAGTTTCCTTACCTTTAAATGGGTTTAACAGTATCAACCTTACATAGGTTGTTATGAAGTTAAATGTTATGTTACTCAATAATAAATATTTCCTTTACCCTCACAGCATCCCTAGCAGGAGTAAGTAGCAGTCAGGAAGACATGTAAAGAGATAAATAAGAAAGTCAATAAAATGGGAAAGATTGAGAGGGATAACGCGAAGACCCATATTTACTTTCCTACTGTTTTCTTTTCTCAAAATTTAACATTTATGCTGATCAGGCACACAGTAATATCCAAGAGAAATGAAAACATGTCCACCAAGAAACTTATATACAACTGTTCATAGTAGCATTATTCATAATAGTACATAGGTGGAAACAACCTTAATGTCCGTGAACTAGTGAATGGATAAACAAAATATGGTATATCAATACAATGGAATTTTATTAGGCAATAAAAAGGAATGAAGTATAGTTATATGGATGAACCATGAAAACATTATGCTGAGTCAGAGAAACCAGACACAAAAGATCACACATTGCAATCACATGATTCCATTTATATGAAATTATCTAGAATAGGCAAACCTACAGAGAGAGAAAGAGTAGTGGTTTCCTAGGGTTGGGGGTGAATATACTTAAAACCATTGAATCATGTACTCTAAATGGGTGAGTTGATGATATGTGCATTATATATTTTTAAAAGATTTTATTTTTATTTACTTTAATTAATTAATTATATTTTGGCTGTGCTGAGTCTTTACTGCCATGCTGTCTCTAGTTGTAACGAGTCGAGGCTACTCTCTAGTTGAGGTGTGCAGGCTTCTCATTGCAGTGGCTTCTCTTGTTGCAGAGCACAGACTCTAGGTCATGTGGACTTCAGTTGTGGCACATGGGCTCAGTATTGTGGCTCACAGGCTCTAGAGTGTAGGCTTAGTAGTTGCAGCCCACGGGCGTAGCTGCCCTGTGGTATGTGGGATCTTCCCAGAACAGGAATGAACCAGTGTCCCCTGCACTGCAAAGTGAACTCTCAACCACCGCAGCACCAGGGAAGCCCATGAATTATATCTTAATAAAGCTGTCTAAAACGTATAATAGAAGAACAGCTAGAAAAATGGAAAAAATATTTTTTCTAATTATTTTCTTCCTATATCCTAGTAGACTGCAAGAAGATCCAACCAGTCCATCCTAAAGGAGATGAGTCCTAAGTGTTCATTGAAAGGACTGATGCTGAAGCTGAAACTCCAATACTTTGGCCACCTGATGTGAAGAACTGACTCATTTGAAAAGACCCTGATGCTGGCAAAGATTTAAGGCAGGAGGAGAAAGGGACAACAGAGGATGAGATGGTTGGATGGCATCACTGACTCAATGGACAACAGTTTGGGTAAATTCTGGGAGTTGGTGATGGACAAGGAGGCCTGGTGTGCTGCAGTCCATGGGGTCGCAAAGAGTCAGACACAACTGAGCAACTGAACTGAACTGATCCTAGTAGATTATCTTACATATTCCACTCTAAGGAATGCCACCTTTGACTAAAGAGAAATTGTCTTGCTATAGAGAAAGTCTCTCTGGCACTGGCCATGAAAAGGATTCACGAACATTGCCAGACAGGCTGGTAAGGGAAAATAAGAGCCAGGTTTGAGTTGAAGCAAAGGTCAATGTCCTAGACCAGCTTTTCTCAGACCTGAATGTACATGTTTATCAACTTGGGACTTGTTTTCCCAGGGCTGGTGTGGATGTATAATGAAAGGATGTACTAAAATGCATTACAATTGGTAACACACGATATAAATGTTGCCGTTACTCAGTCAAGTCAAATGTTTCTGAGGATGTGTGGGGTCACTGTGAGAGGAGGAAGGGAAATAGTAGTAAAGTTTCCTTTTTCCTTCTCTGCTTAAGGAAATGACAGCCACTTAACCTCACCGGGCCCCTGTGTCTTTAAATCTATATGTTAGAAAGCATCTGGCACAGGTTTTAGAATCATACAATCTTAAATGGCTTTAAAATTCCTAAGCAGAAAAGTCACATGTAGATAGCTGAGAGCTTATTCAGCAAGGTCACTTGGTGTGGAAAGATACAAACTCTGGGGTCAGAAATCTTGAGGATGGGGCCCAGGTCTAACACTTGCTAAGCTTTATATCTTTAGTAAATTCCTCAGTGTTTCTTCGTATTTGATAGGAGTGGGAAAATACATCTTGCTTGCGTCACAGGGTGGTGGTAGGATCAGCTGTGTTGACAGCAAAAGCATTTTGTCAAACTCTGGATGGGCTGCTTCACAAATCTTTTTATTGCATATGTTTATCAGTAGAAAAACAGAGAAGAATCTGAAAAGAATTATATATATATATATATATATGACTGAATCACTTTGCTGTACACCTGAAACAAACACAACACTGTAAATCAACTATAATTCAATTAAAATAAATAAATTACAATACAGAGTTGAAAAACCAAAGTTTGACAAAAATAAAACCTAAAACACACACATACAAAAAGAAAAACACTAATATGGACTCTCATGTATTAATATTATGTACATTATAAAACATACAGGTTTCCCAGGTGGTGCCAGTGGTAAAGAACCCACCTGCTAACACAGATGTGAGAGATCCCTGGGTCAGGAAGATCCCCTGGAAGAGGGCATGGCAACCCACTCCAGTATTCCTGCCTGGAGAATCTCATGGATAGAGGAGCCTGGCAGGTTACAGTCCACAGGGTTGCACATAGTCAGACATGACTGAAGAGACTTAGCACACATAAAACATATACAAAACAGAGGGAAGAAGCATGGGGTAAAAATACAGGATTAGATTCCATGGTATAACAATCAATGTTTAAGTTTACTGAAATTGATAACTATCCTATAGTTCTGTAACACTTTATCTCTATTCCTAAGAAATATACACGCCATTCTTTAGGGACCTGATGCAAAGAACTGATTCATCTGAAAAGACCCTGATGCTTGGAAAAATTGAAGGTGGGAGGAAAAGGGGATAACAGAGGATGAGATAGTTGGATGGCATCACCAACTCAGTGGACATGAGTTTGAGTAGGCTCCGGGAGTTGGTGATGGACAGGGAAGCCTGGCGTGCTACAGTCCATGGGGTCGCAAAGAGTTGGATGTGACTGACAGACTGAACTTAACTCAACTGATAGGGCCATGATGTATGCACTTTACGCTCAAGAGGTACAGAAAATTTGTGTACAAGCATACCGACCCACACACCAGGGCCTGCAAATGGAGTAAAATGTTAAAAGCAGGTGAATCTGTGTAAAAGGTTTAAGGGTGGTCTTTGTTTGCTTTTCTCTTTTTCTGGCAAAGTTTTGGTAAGTTTTAAATTATCTTCAAATAATTTTTTTTTAAGTAGAAAATCTAATCATTGGGACTTACAGAATGGTGAGGTAATGAACTTGGTCCACTGTCTCCTCAGCAAAGCAACAATTTACGTGGTAAAAATTATTTTTAAAAATAACCATTTTAAGTCTCTAGAAATTGTCCTAAGTGTATACAGCAAATGGAAGAAAGAAAGAAAATACACTGAAGAAAGTCTATTAAATCTCAGTAAGAACAGTGAGAGTGGATGGCATTTGAACTACAACCTGCTTCTTATTACACTCCCCAAAGCTTTGTGTGACAGAGGCTCTACCCTGAGTAGACAAGAAGATGGGGGCTCCTTCCCTTCCCGGGGCAGGGAGGGGCAGGTTGCTGATATTCCTCATTCACCTGCCCTCTGTTGCAGAAGTTGCATTCTGATCAGGAGCAACCAAGAAGATCAAGTCTCCCTTGCTCACCCAGCTCATAGTTGCAGGGTAGAAACTCTATTCCAGGTGTAGAAGGACAAGAACACTGGGCTCTGCTCACCCTCACTCCAGCTAACTCCTAGGACAGAGGCTCCAACACACTTGTGATAAAACCATTGATAAACTAGGCATAGAAAAGAACCTTCTCAACTTGATTAAATGCTACCAAAAAAAAAAAACCAGAGCTAACATCATAACTAATGTTGAAAGACAACACTTTCCTCATAAAATCAGGAAAAACACGAGGTGTACAATCTCACATTTTCTACACAATACTGTCCTGGAAGTTCTAACCAAGGCAGTTAGGCCAGAAAAAGAAATTAAAAGTATCCAAATTGGAAAGTAAGAAGCAAAACTATCTGCAAATACAGATGACATGACCATGTATACAGAAAATCCTAAGGAAGTCACTAAAAAACTATGAGAACTAATAAATGAGTTCAGCAAAGTTGCAGAACACAAGGGTAACATAAAAATCAATACCACTTTCATACACTATCAATGAACAATCTGAAATGAAATTAAGAAAACAACTGCATTTATAATACCATCAAAATAGTAAGATATGTAGGAATAAATTTAACAAAAGAAATGCAATTTATACTCTGAAAATTCTATATAACATTCTTAAAAGAAATTAAACAAGACCTAAATAAATGGAAAGACATTCATGACAGACAATAGCTAGTGTTGGCAAGAATGTGAAGAAATTGGAACCCTCATACATTTCTTCTAGGAATGTAAAACACTGCAGTTGCTTTAGAAAAAAATGGTTTGGTAGTTTCTCAAAATATTAAACAAAGAGTTATGATATGACAGCAATTCCACTTCTCGGTATATAGCCAAAAGAAATGAAAATATAATGACATAAGTTAAAAGTAAGAGACAATTTAAGGCCACAATGAGATACCACTATGCACCTAATAAAATGGCCAAAATCAAATACAATGGCCAATATCAAGTATTGGGACAAATGTGGAACAACTGAAACTCAGTGACTCTATCATTTTACATTCCCACCAGCAACCGTTTTGGATAACAGGTCGGCAGATTCTTAAAAGCTAAACATACACCTATCATGTGACACAGTCATTCCAATCATAGCTATTTACTCAATAGAAATAAAAGCATATGTCCATAGAAAGATTTGCTCAAAAATGTTCACAGCAGCATTATTCATAGTACCCAAAAACCAAAAATAATTCCAATGTCCATCAGCAGAGGAATGGATAAATTAACTGTAGTACGTCCATAAAATAGGATAATAAAAACCAATGAACTACTGGTATGTACAACATGGATGAATCTCAAAATAATTAGGCTTAACAAAAGGAGTCAAACAAAAGAATCTACATAGTGTATGATTCCACTTACATGACTCTAGGGAATGCAAATTAATACAGAGTGATAGAAAGGACACATTGCTGGCAGTGGCAGGGGTGGGGTTCCCACTGGCTGAGAAGGGAGGAATTAATACAGAACAAGGAAGAAACTTTCAGAGGTAAAGGATACTCTCTTGATTTTGATGATAGCTTCATAGTTATATGCATATTTCAAAACATCATATTATATACTTTATTCTTTTAGTTTTATTTTTTATTGAAGTATACTTGATTTACAACGTTGTATCAGTCTCTGCTGTACAGGAAAGTGACTTAGTTATTATATACATACACATATTTTTTTATTGTATTATTCTCCATTATGGTTTATCACAGAATATTGAATATAGTTCCCTTCATGGATCACAGCCTTGTCAAGGCAAAGGGGTTTGTGTAACTCAATGAAGCTATGAGCCATGGGCATAGCCATGCTTATGACAGAAAGGTCATGGTGAAGAGTTCTGACAAAACATGGTTCACTAGAGGAGGATAGGGCAACCCACTTCAGTATTCTTGCCTGGAGAACCCCAAGGACAGTATGAAAAGGCAAAAAAATATGACACTGAAAGATGTGCCCTGTAGGCCAGAAGGTGTCCAATATGCTACTGGGGAAGAGCAGAGGGCAACTATTAATAGCTATAGAAAGAATGAAGTGGCTGGGCCAAAACAGAAACAGTGCTCAGTTGTGGATGAGGCTGTTGATGAAAGTAAAGTCTGAGCTGTGAAGAACAATACTACACAGGAACCTGGAATGTTGGGTCCATGAATCAAGGTAAACTGGACAAGGTCAAGCAGGAGATGGCAACATTGAACACTGACATCTTAGGAATCAGTGAGCTAAAATGGACAGGAATGGGTGAACTTAATTCAGATAACCATTATATCTACTACTATGGTTAAGGATCCCTTAGAAGAAATGGAGCGGCCTTCATAGTCAACAAAAGAGTCTGAAATGCAGTACTTGGATGCAATCTCAAAAATGACAGAATGATCTTGGTTCATTTCCAAGGCAAACCATTCAATATCACAGTAATCCAAGTCTATGCCCCAACCACTAATGCTGAAGAAGCTGAACTTGAATGGTTCTATGAAGACCTACAACACCTTCTAGAACTAATACCGAAAAAAAGATATCCTTTTCATCATAGGGGACTAGAAAAACAGGCAAGTTTAGCCTTAGAGTACAAAATGAAGCAGAGCAAAGGCTATGAGAGTTATATCAAGAGAACATGCTGGTCACAGCAAACACTCTTTTCCAAAAATACAAGAGACAACTCTACACATGGACATCACCAGATGGTCAATATAGAAATCAGGTTGATTTTATTCTTTGCAGCCAAAGATGGGGAAGCTCTATACAGTCAGCAAAAACAATACCTGGAGCTGACTATAACTTAGATCATCAGCTTCTTATTGCAAAATTCAGGTTTACATTGAAGAAAGTAGGAAAAAACTACTAGGCAATTCACATATGACCTAAATCAAATCCGTTATGAATATACAGTAGAAGTGATGAATAAATTCAAGGAATTAGATCTGATAAAGTGCCACAAGAACTATGGATGAACATTCATAACATAACATACAGGAGGTAGTGACCAAAACCATCCCAAAGAAAAAAGAATGAAAGAAGGCAAAGTGGTTGTCTGAAGAAGCTTTACAAATAGCTGAGGAAAGAAGAGAAGCAAAAGGCAAGGGAGAAAGGGAAAGATATACCCAACTGAATGTAGAGTTCCAGAGAATAGCAAGGAAAGATTAGAAGGTCTTCTTAAATGAACAATGCTAATAGAGAAAAACAAAAATGGGAAAGACTAGAGATCTCTTCAAGAAAATATCAAGGGAATATTTCATGCAAGGATGGGCACGATAAAGGACAGAAATGACAAGGATCTAACAGAAGCAGAAGTGATTAAGAGGAGATGGCAAGAATACACAGGAAAACTATACAGAAAAGATCTTTACGACCCAGATAACCACGATGGTATGATCACTCACTGAGAGCCGGAATCTTGGAGTGTGAAATCAAGCGGGCCCTAGGAAGCATTACTACAAACAAAGCTACTAGAGGTGATGGAATTCTAGCTGAGTTATTTAAAATCCTAAAAGATGATACTACTGAAGTGCTACACTCAAACTGTCAGTAAATCTGGAAAACTCAGCAGTGGCCACAGGACTGGAAAAGGTCAGTTTTCATTCCAATCCCAAAGAAGAATAACGCCAAAGAATGTTCAAACTACCGTACAACTACACTCATTTCACATGTTAGCAAGGTTATGCTCAAAATCCTTCAAGCCAGACTTCAGCAGTACCTGAACCGAGAACTTTAAGATGTATAAGCTGGGTTTTGAAGAGGCAGAGGAACCAGAGATCAAATTGCCAACATTCGCTGGATCATGGAGAAAGCAGGGAAATTTCAGAAAAACATCTACTTCTGCTTCATTGGGCTTCCCTGGTGGCTCAGAAGGTAAAGCATCTGCCTGCAATGCAAGAGACCTAGGTTCGATCCCTGGGTTGGGAAGATCCCCTGGAGAAGGAAATGGCAACCCACTCCAGTATTCTTGCCTGGAGAATCCCATGGACAGAGGAGCCTGGTAGGCTACAGTCCACAGGGTGGCAAACAGTCAGACATGACTGAGCAATTTCACTTTCCTTTTTCTTTCCTTTTCCTTTTCTGTTCATTTTTTTTGTTCAGTAACCAAGTTGTGTCCCACTCTTTGTGACCCCATGGACTGCAGCACACCAGACTCCTGTGTCCTCCACTATCTCCTGGAGTCTGCCCAAGTTCATGTCCATTGAATCAATGATGCCATCCAACCATCTCATCCTCTGTCACTCTCTTGTCCTTCTGTCTTCAGTCTTTCCCAGCATCAGGGTGTTTTTCAATGAGTCAGCTCTTTGCATCAGGTGGCCAAAGTATTGGCACTTCAGCTTCAGCATCAGTCCTTCCAATAAGGGACTTCCTTTAGGACTGACTAGTTTAATCTGCTTCTGCTTCATTAGCTATGCTAAAGCCTTTGATTGTGTGGATCACAACGAACTGTGGAAAATTCTTAAAGAGATGAGAATATCAGACTACCTTACCTGTCTCCTGAGAAACCTGTATGCAGGTCAAGAAGCAACAGTTAGAACCGGATACAGAACAACAGATTGATTCAAAATTGGAAAAGGAGTACAACAAGGCTGTATACTGTCACCCTGCTCATTTACTTATATGCTGAATACATCATGCAAAATGCCAAGCTGGATGAATCACAAGCTGGAATCAAGACTGCCAGGAGAAATATCAATAACCTCAGATATGCATAAGATACCACTCTAATGACAGAAAGTGAAGAGGAACTAAAGAGCCTCTTGATAAAGGTGAAAGAAGAGAGTGAAAAAGCTGGCTTGAAACTCAACATTCAAAAAACTAAGATAATGGCATCCAGTCCCATCATTTCAAGGCAAACAGAAGGGGAAAAAGTAGAAGCAGTGGTAGATTTTATTTTCTTGGGCTCTAAAATCACTGTAGATGGTGACTGCAGCCATGAAATTAAAAGATGTTTGCTCCTTGGAAGAAAAGCTATGACAAACCTAGACAGCATATTAAAAAGCAGAGACATCACTTTGCCAACAAAGGTCCATGTAGTCAAAGCTATGGTTTTTCCAGTAGTCATGTATGGACAAGAGAGTTGGACCATAAAGAAGGCTGAGTGCCAAAGAACTGATGCTTTCAAACTGTGGTGCTGGAGAAGATTCTTGAGAGTCCTCTGGACAGCAAGGAGATCAAACCATAAATCCTAAAGGAAATCAATCCTGACTATTCATTGGAAAGACTGATGCTGAACCTGAAGCTCCAATACTTTGGCCACCTGATGTGAAGAGCCAACCTAATGGAAAAGACCCTGATGCGGGAAAGTTTGAGAGCATGAGGAGAAGGGAGCAACAGAGGATGAGATGGTTGGATGGCATCACCAATTCAATGGACAGGAATCTGAGAACTCTGGGAGATAGTGGAGGACAGGTGTGCTGCAGTCCATGGGGTCATAAAGAGTGGCACACAACTTAGGGACTGAACAACAACAAACTGAATACAGTTCCGTGTGTACAGTAGGACCTTGCTGTTTATCCATCCTATGTAGAACAGTTTACCTCTGCTAATCCAAAACTCCCAGTCTTTCCCTTCCCCACCCTGCTCCCTATACTTTAAATGTGTCATTTATACTTTTATTGTGTGTCATTATGTCTCAATAAAGCTGATAAAACAGAGATAAAAATCACATGCTCTCAAAGCCAGACAGAATCTTACAAATCATTAAACCAATCCTAGGCATACCCTTCGGCCCCTTTGTCACTTTGATGCTCCTGGTTTAAGCTGAGGAATATGACCCCATGTGTTCACCTTCCAAGTAGAATGAGCAGCACAAGACAACACAAAACAGACCTATTTCAGTTCCCCTTCTGGGTGCATGGGAAGCACATATATTTGTTGTATGTGACATAATTTTCCATCATGAACCTATTGATAAAGTTCAGGAAAGGTTTTTCCTTGAACCTGAGACGCTTAGTCACTAACAGCCTAAGGCAAGATAAAGTCATCCCATGTGGGGTTTGTAGGGAGCTGCTGAGGAGGCAATGGAAGAGAGGGCTTGTGGAACTGAACACTCTGATGACTGAAGAAATGAGCCTTGGAGACAAGTACCTGGCTCATAGTAAGTACTCAAAAATAAGTTAAAAATAATATAATAAAAACAAAATTAAAAAATAAATACTGATAACTCAGAATTTATCATAATCTGGATTATAGCTAGGTACAAAAAAAACCTTCACATAGGGACAAAAGAGTCCAATAAACAAGTCAATAGCACAAGCAAGATTTCAGGGGGCATGACAAATTCAATTAAGCTAATTAAACTTACAGGTTCTTCAGGAAGAATCTATTTGCAGTTGATACCGGTAGTACAGACTGCCTGTATTTCAAATCATAACATCATGACTTAGTATACTGTAACACTGGGCAAGATGCTAAACCTCTATGTGACTCAGTTTCTTCAACTATACAATGGAGGTGACAATAATATTTGCCTCACAGGGACATTGGGAGATTCGTGAGTTGATATTTGTAAGGTGCTTAGAACACAGTCTGGTACTAAATTGCTACTTTTTAATTTAAGCTGTAACTGGCAAAAGTTTGTATAAGATACACTTTTTGCTAAAAAACAGTGACTTTTCCTACAATTGGATGGAATTAACGAAGTTTTTTTCAAGACGTAATCTCTCACCTACTCTTGATAACAATTCTTTCAAAAGAACATATCTTGTTTGCTGCTGTAATTTCTACAAAAGTGTTGTGTTAGTCACTCAGTTGTGTCTGACTCTTTGCGACCCTATGGACTGTGTAGCCCGCCAGGCTCCTCTGTCCATGGAATCCTCCAGACAAGAATACTGGAGTGGGTTGCCATTCCCTTCTCCAGGGGACCTTCCTGACCCAGGGATTGAACCCAGGTCTTCTGCACTGCAGGCAGATTCTTTAACTGTCTGAGCTACCAGGAAACTCTAATTTCAACAAAAACAGCTCAATTATTCAAACCATTGTTTGACATTTTCTGGTACATAGTTGGTACTCAATAAATAGCTGCTGAACAAATTCTTCCAGACCAAAGCAAATTTACCATAATTAACCTTACTGTTTTTATAGTTAGAGTTAAAAAATGCAACATGCATCCCATCCAAATAGGAAATAATCCAAAAGATCTTCCTGATCCAGGGATTGAACCTGCGTGTCTTGCATCTCCTGCACTGGCAGGTGGATTCTTTACTACTGCACCACCTGGGAAGCCCAAGAATGGTATACCTCACTACAAAAGCAGCAGAATTAAGGCTTTGGTTTCAGCCAAAATGACGATGCTATGCAGGCATTCCTTAGCACTTTTTGGTGATTACAAGAAAAAAGTCAGACTTAATGGTCCACAAACAGAAAGAACATGGACTATATCCTAAATGGCCTCACTAGGAATCTATGCAGGTCTTCAAAGTAACTGATGTGGAATTCACCTATCATCCTTCTTTTTAGGGGAACACTAAACTGATTTATAATTTCTGCCCTGACATACCTCCTAAGGAGGGTAATCAAATTCCCTTTTCCTAACATAACGTCAGAAGCAATCAGGAAGAAATATTTCCTTGCTTTGAGTGATCCAGGTGAGCAGAAGTTGAAAGTATCCTCTCCACTTGGTTTTTCCTTATGAAAACCAAAGGCTATAATGCATTCAAATATCTATCACAGTACGTGGCACAGTAGGCACCCCAAAGATGGCCACTATCATCATCATCATTTGTAGTAAAAAGCCAGTACTTTCTTATTAAACCAATAATGGAAACATGGTAAATAACAGTTGAGTATAAAAAGTGACAAGTACTGTCCCCAAAAGAAGCAGCCACGTGGTTACCACTTTGTCCTGGGCACTGCCAGACATTTCCGTTTCTTTTTCAAGACTACTTCCTTTCCTCCTCCTTTCAAGACTACTTTTACACTACTGTGACGGCCACCTGTTGCAACAGTTTCTTCTTAAACCTCAATTAGCTTCTCCCCAATTCCCAAACCATGCACTTCACTGAGAAGAGAGGTAACAAACACAAGTTTTCTCATTCTTTGCCTCTCCAGTCTCAAGAGAAGGGCTATTATGCCAACATGACTTGTTCTGGCTTCTATCCTTTTACGTAAATCATTCTGCTCTATCCAGAATCACTTGCTCTTGCCTCTCCACGCCAACCCATGTCAAACACCTCTTAAATTTTTTTTAAAAACCAAGGTAAGTCCTTCACTTTTTTCACCACTCACCTCCTTCTGGGGCCACTGGCTGTCTGCTCATGAAGTCTGCATCCCTTTTACCACCATGTGTATCTCAAGTCCCCAACCTTGTTCTTCTAATACTGGATTTTCAGCTCATGCTGTTGCCTCCAGACTAAGATGGCACCATTTCAATCTGTTATCAGCACTATACCTGGGTTGGGCCAGGAAGGATATGGGGACCTTCATTCTCAAGGCAGGAAATATGACACTGGGCCAGGCTGGAACTTAACCACATAGGCTAATTTCTTATCTAGGGGGAAAGCTCAAGGTGAGAATGATATTTCAAGCTTAATTACCTAGAGACCACCAAGGACAAGCCTGTAGTTTGATAATGTTAGATTTACTCACTCATCATGAGGGAGGGTGCTCCAGAGGAACCATGGGATGCTGTTCAAGGAGAGGAAGGTAAACATCTTTTGGGGGTGTTTCTAAGTGATTCTGAGGGGGCTTAACTAAAGAGGGGGACCAGTTCTGGATTGGTTTTTATTTCTGAAGCAAGATTTGGAAAAGCAGGGATAAACTAGGGGTCGGGTGCTTTTCTGAGGCAAGGGCAGCTGAGTAGTTGGGAATATCCAGTAACAGATGGGCACAGCAGACTGGGTCTGGGGCATCATTCACAAGAAAGCAGTATTCACTGGAAAAGGGTATCCTTATGGCTTTTTACAGTTGCTGCCTGACTTTGGGGGAAATAATGTTTCCTGTTAACTTTGCAGTTGTCTTTATTAGTGTCTGTCCTCCCAGCCCAATTAACAGCAAAAGCTGACTTTTTTTGTTCAGTCCCAGCTAATTCTCCCATCCCAGACATTTTTGACTCTTTCAGTGAGATGGGTATGGATGCTATATGCATCTTCGAGTTTATTTTTAGTCCAGAAAGTGTTTAGATCTGGCAACAAATTATACAACCGAAAAGATCCTGGACCATACCTTGTAAGTTTAGGTAGAAAACTGAAGACTCTGGGGGCACCTGAGAGCTTTTTACCTCTTCTTCCTTGTTGAAGGTCATGACTATTAACCAGAAGGGAAGATAGGGGAAATTAATGTATTGCTACTAAGATGATGCCAAAGACTAGGATGTGGTTTTCTGGATAATCCCTTAAGATCGCAGAATGATGAACTTCTGGCAAGGGATGGGGGAAATTTCACAGACCAGGAAGAAATGATTTTGCTGGAGATTTATTAACATAATGAATATGAACTTAAAGGAAAATGTTAAGGAAAGGAAAAAATGCCACCAAAAATGTGACATAGAAAGAAAAACCACAGTGGAAGAGATACCCTCTACTCTTAAAGAGAAAACCAGACAAAAGAGCCAGAAATCATGCCTAGGGCTTTAGAAGTCCTCAGACTTATTTAAATGGTGGTAGCAATAAACCAAGTCACTGGGGCACATGAAACATCAGGAAAGCAAGTATGATCTTGTGTGCTTAGTCACTCAGTCGTGTCCGACTCTTTGCAACCCCATGGACCGTAGCCCACCAGGCTGCTTTGTCCATGCGGATTTTCCAGGCAAGAACACTGGAGTGGGTTGCATGCCCTCCTCCAGAGGGATCTTCCCAACCCAGGGATCGAACCCAGTTCTCTCACACTGCAGGTGGATTCTTTACTGTCTTGCCACCAGGAAAGCCCATCCCTTCTCCAGGGGATCTTCCCAACCCAGTAATCGAACCAGGGTCTCCTGCACTGCACGAAGATTCTTTACTAGCTGAGCTACCAGGGAAGCCCACATGATCTTACCATAATCAGATAAGTTACCATAATCAGGAGCTAGTTAGATGGCATCTGGCCCTAGATCATAGATGGCAGTAGAGTATAATGGTTAAGGAGAGGTTTGAAGCCAGGCCAACCAGGGTGCTGACTTTTGTCTGTTCTGTGATCTTGGTTAAAACACTTACCCTCTCTGAACTATTATTGGTCCACTTATAAGATATTTACTTCACTGAGCTCTTACCAAAGGCTATAGTGCACTCAAATATCTATCACAGTATGTGGCACAGAGTAGGCACCCCAAAGGTGGCCACTATCATCATCATCATCGTTTGCAGTAAAAAGGCAGTGCTTCCTTATTAAATCAGATGATGGAAACATGGTAAATAACAGTTGAGTATAAAAGCAAAGAGAAAGAAGTGATGTTATTAGATCATGTTATTTATGAACTTCTCTAGAAGAGAAAAAAGGTATAGTATGAATTATATCCCCTTTCCCTCCTATTTGTTTGCCCCTCTAAACAAGCATGGGCAATCTTGTTTGTGTACCCACTTGTGCACATGTACACACACACATACACATATACATACTTCCCCTCCTGTTTTCTATTATCTTGGGACATCTAATCCACATGATCTGAATTTCAAAGTCAATGCTAACCTATGAGAGGTCAGTTTTTAATAGAGGGAATTTTATGAGTTGAAGGCTGAAAAATATAGATGGCTCTTTCAAGAAGTTTTCAGATAAAATAAAGGAAAAAGGTTTCCCATTAGTCTGCAGGGATGGAAATTAAGGGAAAGTAGGTGAAAGAGGGATTCTTGGACATGCATAAGCAGAAGAAAAAGTTCTTTGAGGAAAATACAAAAAGCATAATAGAAGAGATTAATG
The DNA here is from genome assembly GCF_001704415.2 of Capra hircus. Taxonomy (NCBI): domain Eukaryota; kingdom Metazoa; phylum Chordata; class Mammalia; order Artiodactyla; family Bovidae; genus Capra; species Capra hircus. The sequence continues at coordinate 16,405,922 of NW_017189516.1, forward strand.
AAACAGAATATCTTTAAGAAGGCACTGAGGGATAGGTAAAAAAGCCTTGGAAAAGATGATACAAGAAGAATGAAGATAAAAGTAGACATGGAAATAAATGTTTCAAGGGAAAGAGAGTCTGTGACCAGTGGGCTCTGTCTTTTCAGGGAAGTATGTGACTAGATTATCTGTTGAGAGGAGCTGGGGATAAGGAAGGCTAAATTAGGGCACTGGAGGGGTGTGGTAAGAAAATGGAACAGATGCTGTGGGAAACTGGAAAAGGAACCAACTAGGAATGTGTAAAAAAGGATTAGTGAGCAGCCGTTGAGGATCCAGCTGTGGTCAGAAATCATAGTTTAGTCATGGGTATAATCAGCACGGTGAGGTGATTTTCCTGAGGACAACTCAGCAGCCTGGGAACAGGGCAGAAGAAAACAGATGCTAAAATCCATCTGGGCTTGGGGATTGGCAGGGCAGGTGCAGGGGAACAAGGGGAATGTGAAGGAATCGAGCATACTGGTGGGAATTAATATCAAATGGCTAAGTGAGAGTGGGAAATGGCTGAATGAGTGGGAAAGACAGTAGCAGCAGAAGACGACTAAAAATCGGGAAGAAAAGAGAAGGGACCAGATGTGTTGATGAGGTCAGCAAGGTTCTGTGAAAGGAAGGGAATATGGCATGTGGAAGGCTAGAAGTACTAGTCAAAAAATTGAATTTCAAAGTCTGAAATATCAGAGATAGACTAGTACCAGCTGGTGACAAGGCAAGGCCCAAAGTGTAGCCATAAGATGAAGTTACTGAAGCAGAGCAAAGATGAAGATCACAGTATTGGAAGTCAAGGAAGTGTTGTGCTGGAGCATTTGATGATGCATTAGTATAGGCACTGACACGATCCAGGATGATGCCAGGAGTCAGGATGGCACAGAACACTAAGCTAGGTGCCAGAGGTCTTGAAGAATGTGCACAAGTAAGCCAGCAGTCAGTCTATGCCAATGATGAGAGCTGGTCTACTACCCAATGGAATGCACAGTTGAGAATAAGGGAAAAGGAAGGTGTTGAACAACATCCCGGCAGCAGAAGCTAGCTTCGAGATTGAGGAACTATGAGAGAATGAGCAATTTCCATTTAAGATAGCAGTGAAGAAAATAGTGTCATCAAGGCAAAGAGTTCCAGAAAAATGGTTGAGAATATACAGACATTTCCTGACCAAAGAACAGGAGTTCTGGTGGCCACAAGGGATCTGAGAAGGGAGTGTTAGCCAGGGAACAATATGCCTATGAAAGGGGAAGCGCTGTGCTGAACTTATAAGAGGGAAATTTGATTCTTTAGGATGCTGAGGAAGCAGTGAAAGGAACAAAATTCCGTGTTAAGTTTGACTAAGAAAGAAGAACTGATTGGTAAAAGTAGAAGTGAAAGAAACTTTAGGAAACACGGCCATGTCATCTTAAGTACTGTTGGGTAATGATCAAGGACAAAAATGTCTGATAGGTACCAAGATATTCCAGATATCAGGGATGGAGATTTCTACATCTAAGACCATGGTAACTCTAAAGTGGGCTACTGTTTAAGAGGAATAAAATATTTCAGGGGAAAAGTTCTCATAATATCATCAATGTCTCATCATCCTGAAAGGAAAAAAGGAGAAATGAGTAAAGAACACCGTTGCTACACAGGAAACACGCTGGTAGGCTATGGGACCACATGTAGCTATAGCCAGCTCAGATTTTTTTAGGTAAGATCATCCACCCTAAATAGAAGATGTATGTGAACAGGTGACAAAGACAGCAAGTGAGCGAGCAAGAACACCAGTGGGATGACTCAGTTCCTATTTCGATTCTGTCTTAAATTATAAGGATAACTTTTAAATCTGTGGTAGCACAGTATGAATTATAATTTGTCAGAGTTCAAATTTAATTGATCCTCTGATCCTATATACCGTGTGAAAGACCAGTTAGGACCAGAACCGGAAGTCAATCAAGTCTGGGTTTGTCTGCCTCAAAGGAATGAGTACTAGTCTGACAGTCACATGAAACAGCTCTGCCACTAGCCAGCCTGTTGACTCTGGATAATTATAACCTAAGGCTCAGTTTCCCCATCTATAAAACAAGAGGGACAACATTTGGGGGAGGGTAGTTACTTTTAGACTTCATATCTCATCCCAAGGGAAAAGCCAGGTGGACTCAAGGTTTAAATGTAATTAAAATCATAAATATTTCTGGGAGAAACAGGTCCATCCCTGACATCTGTAAGGCCGGAGGCTAGAATATAAACGGAGGCTCACAATCCCCCTCTTTGTTCTCCCCTCTCCCCTGACCTCACTCCTCCCTACCTGACTAGGGGCCTTGGGCATATACACGTGGACTCAGTAGCTCTACCCACCCACACGTCTCTCCCACCAAACAACCACCCCTTAGACTTAGGAGAGCTCACACCTATGGCACAGTCCCCTCTTAGGACAGGCCCAGAGAAGAGGCCTTGGCCAGCCCTGGAAGCAGATTGAGTAGGGAATTCTCAACTTCTAAGCACCTGGAGTCTGGTCTAGAAAGAACAGGCAGAAGTTTTGGGAGGGCACATCTCCTTGGCCCTGCCTTTTGGTAAGAGTTGTGTATGTAAACTACAAACCACAAAGGAAAAAACCAATACATTTGACTATATAAAAATGGAAAACTTGTGGAAATTAAAAACAAACCAATAATAAACACATATCAAAACCAAGAAGAAATATGTACATTATGACAGTTACTTCCCTTAATAAATAACTCTTAAATCAGTGAAAAAGTGACCACCCAATAAGGAATTATCAATAATACAAGTATACAAAGAAAGCACAACCTCATTCATAATTAAAATTATATACTGCTACAACAAAAGGCCCTTTCTGACTCATCAAACTGACAAATATTTTCCAAATGATGAAACACAAGATTGGTAAGAGTTCAAGATTATAAACAGATCAGGCTTTACCCTATCTATCCAATCATTTTTTAAAAACCTATATATTTATATATATATATATTATTTATTTATTTTTGGCTGTGCTGGGTCTTCATTGCTGCTAAGGCTTTTCTCTAGCTGCAGTGAGCAGGGGCTACTCTTTGCTGTGGTGCACGGGCTTCTCATTGTGGTAGGTTCTCTTGTTGCAGAGCATGGGCTCTAGGGTACATGCACTTTGGCAGTTGCAACACACAAGGTCAGCAGTCGTGGTTCCCAGGCTCTAGAGTACAGGTTCAATAGTTGTGGCCACATGCTTAGTTGCTCTGTGGCATGTGGGATCTTCCTGGACCAGGAACCGAACCCATGTTTCCTGCATTGGCAAGTAGATTCTTTACCACCGAACCACCAGAGAAGCCCCTACCTATCCAATTCTACTTTTTATAATTTATACCAAAGAAATAGTGAAGGATATGACAAAAATTTAACCCCGAGGACTTTCATGGCAACACTGGTAATGATAGACAATAACTGGAAGCAATTTAAATGTCCAACAAGGGATTGGTTAAATCAATCAGGATGCATCAATACAATGGGGCATTCAGAAATGTTAGCTGTAAATGAAAAGCCGATAATAGAGAAACAGGTATACTGTAAAGATGAAAAAAAAAAGTGGCTTAAAAAGTACAATTTATTTTATCATTAGTTACACACACAGGCTAGAAGGCTATACCTATGGGTGCTAAAAATGTTCTCTTTTTAAAATTTTGGATGTTAAATTTATTCTCTGTCCCTTATTTGTATTTTTTTAACTTTTAAAAGCTGGTTACAATAAAAACAAATTACATTAGTTTTTTTTTTTTTTTTTAAGAGAAGTGATTATCATTTCTAAGGGACTTAGTCATGCTAACATTCTACAAGAGTGTCCCTTTGTAGCTTTAAGATTTTTGGACTCTATTAAAAGGGAAAACCAACGAACTGCATGGCATCCTCTGGAAAGCAGGAAGGAGTCACTGCTCCATCTTCTGCATTAGTGGGCAAAACTCTATTAGCACAAAATGAACAAACAAAATCCAGCTAGAACACAAAGACCCTCCAAGTATAGTGTGAAGAGGCCCCACCACTTAAGGCTACAGAGTGCTCTTCTTCAGGGATTTTATCTTGAAAGCAATATTCTTCCCTCCACTCCCACTCCCGACAGTCTTTTTTACAATGCCAAGTGACTTCCACACAAAACCAAACCAGTCAATTTGATGCACAATTGGTAGGTGGAAGGACAAGACAGAATTGAACACAGTGGTAATGGTCGACGGAGAGGGGATGATTTCATTTCCTACTTCCTTTCTAAGTAGAGAGGCCTCTGTTAGAGTAAACATTCCTGGCCTCTTTCTACACCTTTACTTACTCTTCCCCATGGAAGGAGCTACAAATATTTGCTTGAGAGATTAGACAATCATTTATGAGAAAAAATTAGTGTTAACTGTAAATTTCAAGTTTGACCCATTGTACCCATTATTTAAAAACAATTTATCTGCCTGCCCATCTATCTATACATATGTAAAAAAACACGCACAGGCAAGCAATATGCTTAAGCAACACTTGGCTATCTGGCTAATCAGAAATCAAAAAGACTTAGATAAGTAAGCTGTTCTGTGAGTGGAAGTTTCCATGTCTGTGCAAGATAAGGGTCTGTCAAGGAAGGCACAGCAACACAGAAGGGTCCTTAACAAATCCCCATTTTGATGGGTGGATCCTCTCTCCATCTTGTGCCACATTCTGCTTCTGTTTGGTAAGCAAAAAACCACGCCAGTTCAATGAACTGTCACCAAATTCTGCAGGTCATTTTGAGTACAGAGGGTACATCTATTCAAATCCTATCCATTTTTCTCCAATCAGCTTAAATGTCACCTCCTTTCCAAGCCTTCTCTCTTCCTCACCACAGCTGCAAATTACATCTCATCCTCTTAAGATTCTAAGCCCTTTGTTTCTACCACTCATTACATATGACTTTATAAAGAGTCACGTGGGTCCAAGTTCTTTTACTAGATAATAAGCTTCTTGGTGGCAAGGTCCGAGTTGTTGATTTTTATCTGAGCCACAGTATAAACACAGTGTCTTTCACGGTTATTCATTAGATGTGTGCAGGAATAAAACTTTAGAACTTACATAAGTTGAAAAGCATCTTCCCTCCCCACCCCTTAAGAATGCAAGGATTAGAGAAGAGCTCTAACATTTCCCCTTAAGAGACTCACTGGCAACAGCAGCAAACTTTAGCCCAAGGTTTTAATATTTTTGTCTTCCTCAGCTCTTAGTTTCATGTACATAATGGGGTGAGATTTCACCCACCCCTGGGATCTAGCTTGATAAAACTCTCTAGAGCAATGCCATCTCACAGAAATATAAAAATGCCAGCCACATACACTAAATTTTCTAGAAGCCACATTAAGTAAAGAGAAATTGGGTAAAATTAATTTTAATGATAGATTTTATTTAGCTCAATATCTAACATGGAATTATTCAACATGGAATCAGTACTTTAAAAAAATACTGAAATACTGTTATTCATCTTACCATACTAAGTCTCTGAAATCTAGTGGGTATTTTCCATTTATAGCATATCTCTGCTGCTGCTGCTGCTAAGTCGCTTCAGTCGTGTCTGACTCTGTGCAACCCCATGGACGGCAGCCCACCAGGCTCCGCTGTCCCTGGGATTCTCCAGGCAAGAACACTGGAGTGGGTTGCCATTTCCTCCTCCAATGCATGAAAGTGAAAAGTGAAAGTGAAGTCACTCAGTCGTGTCCAACTCTTCATGACTCCATGGACTGCAGCCCACCAGGCTTCTCCGTCTGTGGGATTTTCCAGGCAAGAGTACTGGAGTGGGTTGCCATTGCCTTCTCCAACAGCATATCTCAATTCATAATAGGCACTTCTTATTAGCTATAAAAGCTACTTACTTAATCTGTCTGCCTCTGTTTCCTCAATTTTAAAATGGGAATAACAATATTCACCTTAGAGCACTGAACTGAAGTTTAAAAATATGGGCTTAGGACAGTACCTGGCAAATTATAAGGGCTCAATAAATATTAACTACCTTTAGGAAGTTAAATAGTTCTATGTTCTACCAAAACAGCTCTGTAAGTTTCAGTTTTTTATCTGTAAAATAACACAATATGGCCTACTTTGTAAGGTAATTATGATAGTCTGAGATGATGTATGTAAATAACTTCTTATGTTGTTGCTGTTATGACAATTTGCAAACCTCATACTCTTTCAACCTTTGTAGTTCCATCAAAAAACAGCATTCTATCTTTGGATGTTCTTAATCCTAAGTAAAAGATATCTATAATTTTTAAAACAATTAACTATCTTTATCATTAACATCTTCCATTTACTATATGAAAGAACTGAGCACATGAAGAAACTAAGCAGAACTTCCTAAGTTCATAAAATAAATCAATGCTGGTTCTATTTCCTTTTAAATACTCATCTAGTAAACCATGCAGGGCACTTGGGAGCAATGGAAAATCATATTTTTTACCCATTTAAATTCCAAAGTGCTAGCCAAATGGAGTTTCAGAGTCAGTCCAAAAGGCAACATTCTTCAAAATGGCAGCTTAAAGAAAGGCCATCCAGCTGTGTTATACTAAAGGTCTTTTCACCCTACCACTTCCTTTAAGCTCCATCCCCCATTTGGGTAATATTGTATCCATATTAATTGGTGAAAAAGTATAACTCCTTGAATTTTACTCTGCAGTATTTTGGATTATTTGGTTGCTTTTTTCTTAGAAGACCAGTGAGGTTGAATATTCTTGCAAAAATTCATAAAACATCCGGTATCCAAGACCATCCAATCTTTGACATACTTGATTGTGCTCTTCAGGAAAAGAAGCAACACAGAAGCAATGGCAGAACTGAAAAAATAATAGCCTAGAAGTCAGGAGACCTGATTTCTGGCTCAGGGTTTATAATTAAATCACTATGTGACCTTGGGCAACACACTTAAACTCCTAAGCTGCATCTCAGTTTAAGATAAGTGATAGTGAAGTCGCTCAGTCGTTTCTGACTCTTTGCGACCCCATGGACTGTAGCCTATCAGGCTGCTCCGTCCATGGGATTTTCCAGGCAACAGTCCTGGAGTGGATTGCCATTTCCATCTCCAGGGGATCTTCCCAATCCAGGGATCGAACCCGGGTCTCCTGCATTGTAGACAGACGCTTTACTGTCTGAGCCACCAGGGAAGTCCATATTTAGGATTAAGAATTAGAATGCAGGGCTTCCCTGGGGGCTCAGTGGTAAAGAATCCACCTTCCAATGCAGGAGACATGGGTTCAATCCCTGGTCTGGGAAGATCCACATGCCACAGAGCAACTAAGCCCACGTGCCACAACTACTGAGCCTGTGCTCTAGAGCCTGGGCACCACAACTACTAAGCCCACATGTCCTAGAGCCTGTGCTCTGCAACAGGAGAAGCCACTGCAATGAGAAGCCCATGCACTGTAACGAACAGCAGCCCCCACTCACTGCAACTAGAGAAAAGCCTGATCAGCAACAAAGACCCAGCACAGCCAGAAACAAATAAATAAGAATTCGAATGTAGTATGTGTGTCTGTGTGTGTGTTAGTCACTCAGTCATGTCCGACTCTCTGTGACCCCATGGACTGCAACCTGCCAGGCTCCTCTGTCCATGGAATTCTCCAGACAAGAATACTGGAGTGGGTTGCCATTTACTTCTCTAGGAGATTTTCCTGGCCCAGGAATCTCCTGCATGGCAGGCAGATTGTTTACCAGCTGAGCTACAAGGGAAGCCCCAACTCCTTTGTAATTAAGCTTATACAGAGATTTGCAATTTTCAGTGTGTCATTTGCTTATGACACAGCCTCATTAATACAAAATGGAGGATCAATAATACAACATGGAGTAATCAACTTCTGTCAGCAATCTGGATTCTCAAAAGCATAATCTTGCCAATTAATGTGCATTTTACACATATACACCAGATAAATACTTCTGTAAAGTGACTCACACTGCAGAACTTATCCATTTATCTTTTTCAGAGCCAAAACAATGTTTTCACACAAATAGAAATTTCAGTAGCTGATATTTTATGTCTGCACTCAGTCACTCAGTCATGTCCTACTCTTTGTGACCCCAATGACTGTAGCCCACCAGGCTCCTGGAGCCATGGAATTTCCCAGGCAAGCATACTGTAGTGGGTTGCCATTTCCTCCTCCAGGAGATCTTCCTGACGCAGGGATCGAATTCGTATCTCTTGAGCCTCCTGTGTTGGCAGGCAGATTCTTTACCACTGCACCACCTGGGAAGCAGCTAGTATTTTAGATTAATATATTTAGAGCCCATGATATTTCTCTTTAAGGTTAGAACATTGGCTTTAATTTACAGATAAAAGTTTCCAACAAACTATCCACCTATCACTTAATTCTCCTCCAATAAATCCCCATGCTTCCTCTTACTCACCTAACTGTTCACATGTACTGACTTCCAGTGACTGGGTCCTACACCTAGTCATCCACCTTTTCATCTAAGTTTTGACAGAGGGTTATTCTAGTTGTTTGGGTCTGTACATATAGGCAAACTGGGAAGAAGAGCTAATGAAAGCTTATCAGTCATAAAATAATAGGATCAACCAAACATACAGGGAATATCATTAATGCTATGTGGACACAAAAATATACACATATTAGACATGTTAGACATGAAAGAAACACAGAACAGAAACAACCACTGAATGAATTACATCAACCACATGCCCAAAGTCATTCAGCTAACTCATTTCATAGGCTGATAGTAGAGCATTAGAGCTAACAGTATTCAGATTGAAGCTGTAGATGAAAAAGTAGAGTTAAGATCCAACCAGTCCATCCTAAAGGAAATCAGTCCCGAATAGTCACTGGAAGGACTGATGCTGAAGCTGAAATTCTAATACTTTGGCCACCTGATGTGAAGAACTGACTCATTTGAAAAGACCCTGATGCTGGGAATGATTGAAGGCAGGAGGAGAAGGGGATGACAAAGGATGAGATGGCTGGATGGCATCACCAACTCAATGGACACGAGTTTGAGTAAGCTCTGGGAGTTCGTGTTAGACAGGGAAGCCTGGCATACTGCAGTCCATTGGGGTCACAAAGAGTCAGATGTGCCTGAGTGACTGAACTGAACTGAGAGCTAAGTTTATGGGTTTGGGACTCAACACATGGAAGGATACCAACATGACGATGGTGGTTACATCTGAGGAGGAGGTTAAAAGAGAACATTCATTTTTTACTCAAGATGCTTCTATATTAAGATAAACATGTAATCACATGTTACTTCTATAATTAAAAACCAAGAGGTAATAAGCCCATGAACCTATGGTCAATTAATCTATGACAAAGGAAGCAAGACTACACAATGTTGGAAAGACAGTCTCTCCTACACATGGTGCTGGAAAAACTAGACAGCTACATGTAAAAAAAAAATATGAAATTAGATCATTCTTTAACTCCACACACAAAAATAAGCTCTAAATGGATTAAAGACCTCAATATGAGACCAAACACTAAAAAACTTCTAGAGGAAAACACAGGTAGAACACTCTTCTGACATAAATCACAGCAACATCTTTTTCAATCCATCTCCCAGAATAATGGAAATAACAAAAATAAACAAATGGGACCTGCTTAAAAGCTTTTGAACAGCAAAGGAAACAATAAACAAAACAAAAATACAACCCAAAGATTAGGAGAAAGTATTTGCAAATGATGTAACCAATAAGGGATTAGTCTCCAAAATTTACAAACAGCTCGTGACGCTTAACAGCATCAAAACAAACAACCCACTCAAAAATGGGCAGAAGACCTAAATAGACATTTCTCCAAAGAAGACATACAGATGGACAATCAGCACAGGAAAAGATTCTCAACATCACTCATTATTAGAGAAATGCAAATCAAAACTACAGTAAGATACCACCTCACACCAGTCAGAATGATTATCATCAAAAAAAATCCACAAACAATAAATGCTGGAGAGGGCGTGGAACCCTCTTACACTGTTGATGGGAATAAAAATTGGTATAGCCACTATGGAGAACAGTATAGAGGTTCCTTAAAAAACTAAACATAGAGCTACCATGTGAAGTGAAGTTGCTCAGTCGTGTCCAACTCTTTGCGACCCCATGGACACCAGGCTCCTCCGTCCATGGGATTTTCTAAGCAAGAGTACTGGAGTGGGTTGCCATTTCCTTCTCCAGAGAATCTTTCCAACCCAGGGACTGAACCCAGGTCCCCCTCATTGTAGACAGACGCTTTACCGTCTGAGCCACCAGGGAAGTCTGCAATCCCACTCCTGGGCATATATCTGGAGAAAAACATTATCTGAAAGGATATATGTGCCCCAATGTTCATTGCAGCACTGTTTACAATAGCCAAGACATGGAAGCAACCTAAGTGTCCATCAATAGAAGACTATATAAAGAAGATGTGGTACATATATACAATGGAATACTACTCCGCCATTAAAAAGAATGAAAAATGCTACATGAAGCAACATGGACGGATCTAGAGATTTTCATACTGAGTGAAATATGTCAGACAGAAAAGGAGAAATATTGAATTACACCTCTTATATGTGAAATCTAAAAAGAAGTGATACAAATAAACCTACTTACAAAAGAGAAACAGACTCACAGACTCAGAGAAATGGAGCTTATGGTTGCTGGAGGCAGGGAAAGATGGGGGGAAGGGTTAGTTAGGGAATTTGGAGTGGACATGTACACACTGGTATATTTGAAATGGGTAACCTACTATGTAGCACATGGAACTCTGCTCAATGTTATGTGACAGTGTGGATGGGAGGGGAGTTTGGGAGAGAATGGTGGTTTTGTCATTAAGTCGTGTCCGACTCTTGCAACCGCATGGACTATAGCCCACCAGGCTCCTCTGTCCATGGGATTCTCCAGGCAAGAATACTGGAGTGGGTTGCCATTTCCTTCTCCAGGGGATCTTTCCCACTCAGGAATCGAACCTGGGTCTCCTGCATTGCAGGCAGATTCTTTACCAACTGAGCCAGGAGGGAATCCCAAGACTACTGGAGGGGTAGCCAATCCCTTCTCCAAGGGAATTGACCCAGGAATTGAACCAGGGGCTCCTGCATTGCAGGTGGATTCTTTACCAGCTGAGCTATCTGGGAAGCCCTTGGGAGAGAATGGAAACATGTTTATGTATAGCTGAGTCCTTTCGCTGTTCACCTGAAACTATCACTTCATTTGTTTGTTAATCAGCTATACCCCAATAAAAAATAAAAAGTTTTTTTTTTTTTTAAAAAAAGAGGAGATGGAATCTCATAGGGAGAGAATATAAAGGGAGAAAAGGCAAAGAACTCAACACTCCCAAATATGAAGATAATTAGGGGACAGAAGGAAGCAAAAGCAAAGAAGCAACAGAAGGAGAGGCAGGCAGAAAGAGAACTAGAAGAATACAACAACTCTGTGGCCAAGGGAGGGAAGTTTCAAAAAGGAACTGAACTGTCAACAGAACCAAAAAGGGAAAGAGGGGAGAGAAATAAGGTGACAGAACAAAGTCTAGATCTTAAAGAAGCTTCTTAAAAATCATAGCCTTCTCTCTATATTATGCCCTTCAATGTTTGAGAAAAATGAGGCCCAGAAAGGTTAGATGGCTGGCTAGGTAGGTATTAACAGCTAGACGGTGCAGCAAAGGGAGACCACCACATGCTTAGGGAGTCTACCAAATGGGTCCAGTGAAAAGAAAGAGAACATAACAGAAGAAAAGGGGGATAACTGGATAAGTGCTAGCTGGAATGGACGGGAAGAGATGGGACTGAAGGCAAAAGCAAACAAAAATAAAACAACTTTTCCTCTGAAGCTGGATAACCTGTTTCCTTCTTCCACTTAAGTTGTTGGATTAGGAGGTCAGGGGACTCAAAGTACTCGGGTTTCCCCAGAACCTCACCCTTGGTACCTTTCCTCTCTCAATTTATACACACACCCTAGAAAACTTTTTACCATCTTTACATATGTGTGTGTTAGTCACTCAGTCACGTCCGACTCTTTGCGAACCCATGGACTGTAGACCACCAGGCTCCTCTGTCCATGGGATTCTCCAGAAGAATACTGGAGTGGGTTGCCATTCCCTTCTCCAGGGGATCTTCCTGACCCAGGGATCGAACCTGGGTTTCCTGCATTGGAAGCAGATTCTTTACCGTCCAAGCCACCAGGGAAGCCCCATCTTTATAAGAAAGATTCCCAAATCTCTATTCCAGTGCAAAGTGAAGTGAAAGTGTTAGTTACTGAGTCGTGTCCGACTCTTTGCTACCCTATGGACTGTAGCTCTCCAGGCTCCCCTGTCCATGGGGATTCTCCAAGCAAGAATACTGGAGTGGGTTGCCATACCCTTCACCACAGAATCTTCCCAATCCTGCGTAACAGGCAGATTCTTTACCATCTGAGCCACTGGGGAAGCCCAAACCCTTTAGGAAGCCCCAAACCTGGCAAGATGAATCTCTATTTGGATATCTACAGACATCCTAACTGAAATCTCCATCTCCACAGCTCTACTCCTGTTTGACTGCTCTTTGTCTCAGTGAAGGCCCCACATGATGAATGATATCAGGTAAATTATTGAACATCACCTCGCATTATATCTTTGTAAGCAAGATAAAAAAAGAAATATTCACTGAACGACAATAAAGAGTCACAGCTGTTAGAACAGCCTTGCTCAGTAAGTATCCCTTGATGGCTTAATGTTCAAGTTGGATTTACAAAAGGCAGAGGAACCAGAGATCAAATTGTCAACATCCGTTGGATCATAGAAAAAGCAAAAGAGTTCCAGTAAAACATCTACTTCTGCTTTATTGACTATGCCAAAGCCTTTGATTGTGTGGATCACAATAAACTGTGGAAAATTCTTCAAGAGTGGGAATACCAGACCAACTGACCTGCCTCCTGAGAAATCTGTATGCAGGTCAAGAAGCAAAAGTTAGAACTGGACATGGAACAACAGGCTGGTTCCAAATCAGGAAAGGAGTTTGTCAAGGCTGTACACTATCACCCTGCTTATTTAACTTATATGCAGAGCACATGATGACAATTGCCGGGAGAAATATCAATAACCTCAGATATAAAGATAACACCATAATTATGGCAGAAAGTGAGGGAGAGCTAAAGAGCCTCTTGATGATAGTGAAAGAGGAGAGTGAACAAGTTGGCTTAAAACTCAACATTCAGAAAACTAAGATCATGGCATCTGGTCCCATCACTTCATGGCAAACAGATGGGGAAACAGTGGAAACAGTGACGGACTTTATTTTCTTGGGCTCCAAAATCACTGCAGATGGTGACTGCAGCCATGAAATTAAAAGACACTTGCTCCTTGAAAGAAAAGTTATGACCAACCTAGACAGCATATTCAAAAGCAGAGACATCACTTTGCCAACAAAGGTCCATCTAATCAAAGCTATGGTTTTTCCAGTAGTCATATATGGATGTGAGAGTTGAACTATAAAGAAAGCTGAGCACCAAAGAATTGATGGTTTTGAACTGCGGTGTTGGAGAAGACTCTTGAGAGTCCCTTGGACTGCAAGGAGATCCAACCAGTCCTAAAGGAAATCAGTCCTGAACATTCACTGGAAGCTGATGCTGAAGCTGAAACTCCAATACTTTGGCCACCTGATGCGAAGAACTGACTCAGTGGAAAAGATCCTGATGCTGGGAAAGATTGAAGGTGGGAGGAGACGAGGATGACAGAGGATGAGATGGTTGGATGGCATCACTGACTCAACAGACATGAGTGTGAGTTAATTTCGGGAGTTGGTAATGAACAGGGAGGCCTGGCATGCTGCAGTCCATGGGGTCGCAACAAGTCGGACATGACTGAGCAACTGAACTGAACTGATGGCTTAACGGTAAATTGCAAGTCTTCAATTAGCCTCATTCAGCTTTATGCCGTGTGTGACAGACACTTGTAGGCTACCTCCAATAATTCCTATCTCCTAGTGCTTATGCCCTTGCCTCGAGTAAGGGTAGGACCTGTGACCAGCTTCTAGCCAACAGAATACAGCAAGGGTGATGGATGTCATTCCCATGTTTATTATGATTCCTTCTTGCTGTGGTGACATACAGACTTTGTCCTTTGCTGGCCTTGATGAAGTGAACTACTATGTTATGAAGTGCCTATGAAGAGGGCCATGTTGCAGGGAACTACAGCTAGCCACTAGGATGTGAAGGCCTCAATCCTACAACCAACTAAAGAACTAAATTCTGCCAACAGGTATGTGGGCTTGGAAGAAGACCCCAAGGCCTCAGGTGAGACTCGTGGTCCCAACCAACACATTGATTACAGCCTGAGAGAATAAGCAAAGGACCTAGCCAAGCCATGACAGGCTCGTGAACCATGGAAACTGTGAAATAATACACTAAGTTTGCAGTAATTTATTGTACAGCAATAGAAAACTAATGCACCATGCACTATTTTATTAATTACTTGGGTAAAGATATTCATGACATATGTACAATAATAATGCTAAAACAGGATGAACAAGAAATAAAAATTTAACTACATTAAGGTTTAAGTAAAAGCCTAGACAGAAAGATTTTTGTAAACAAAAGTATTTAAAAAGAAAGTGAGAAAGAGACAGAGACATACTTGGAGTAAGAAGTAGGCTTTGGGCTCATTATGAGCTCATAGTAAGATGTGGCTGCGAAAAACTCAGTATTACCTGAGGCCATATTAATAAAGCATAATGGACAAAGCAAAAGGAGAGACAGTCCTACTATACCATATAAACTGGTCAAAACAAATCAATAACTTCCCTGGGTGCCTCTATTTAAGGCATTAGAAACATGAATATTCCTGTCCCTTAAGTATTTTCCACTCTATATGGGGAGCTAATATAAACATTTTAAAAAGTTAAACCATAATAAAGAATTTAAACAGCAGCTTGAGATAATGATAGAAAAGATATTATAAGGTAGGTGTTAGAATTCATCTGGCAATTAGTTAAAGGCAGTAACAGATGCAGAAGTTCAGAAGAGGGAGACGACACACCATTATCAATATTATGATTATTGTTTTGCCAATATAACATATAAAAGTGAGTGTACTCACACTGAGATTCAATTTACATTACTGAGCACAAGCACTCAAATTCTGAAATATCCAGGTTAAAAAAAAAAAACATTCAGACAATCTATGCTATTTCAGGGGCTTTTCAGTTACAGGTAACATTATATTTTACAGATGAGTAAATACTGACAAAAGAGGCTTAAATAATTTGATTATAAACCAGTAAGTCAAATACAAGGGGAAAAAGTGTAAGCAGTGACAGATTTTATTTTCTTGGGCTCCAAAATCACTGGTGACGTTGACTGCAGCCATGAAATTAAAAGATGTTTACTCTTTGGAAGAAAAGATATGACAAACCTAGACAGTATATTCAAAAGCAGAGATATCACTTTGCCAACAAAGGTCCCTATAGTCAAAACTATGGTTTGGCCAGGAGTCATGTATGGATGTGAGATTTGGACCATAAAGAAGTCTGAGCCCTGAAGAATCAATGCTTTCAAACTGTGGTGCTGGAGAAGGCCCTTGAGAGTTCCTTGCACTGCAAGGAGATCAATTTTAAAGGACTGATCTTAAAGGAAGTCAATCTTAAAGGAAATCAATCCTGAATATTCATTGGAGGGACTGTTGCTGAAGCTGAAGCTCCAATATTTTGACCACCTGATGCGAAGAGTCAACTCATTGGAAAAGACCCTGATATGGGTAAAGACAGAAGGCAAAAAGAGATAGATAGCATCACTGACTCAACGGACATGAATCGGAGAAAACTCCAGAAGACAGTGAAGGACAGGGCAGCCTGGTGTGCTACAGTTCCACAGGGTAGCAAAGAGTCAAGGCACAACTTAAATGACTGGACAACAAGTCAACTGTACTGAGAAGCAGATTTTCTCTTAATCTAGAAAGCTAATAAAAACTCCTATCACCTTTTTACATTACAATGGCTACTTTTGGTTCACAATGTTTTTGTTAAATAATGTGAAATCTTGGGTTGTTCTTTACTCTGCTTCTCCCTCCAAAGTTGACCAGTAGCCAAGCTTTGTCATATCTTCTTTTGTGATGTTTCTCACATTTAGCCTTCCTTTGGTGGTTTAGTCACTAAGTCGTATCCAACTCTTGCGACCCCATGGACTGTAGCCTGCCAGGCTCCTCTGTCCATGCAATTCTCCAGGCAAGAATACTGGAGTGGGTTGCCATTTCCTTCTCCAGTGGATCTTCCCAACCCAGGAATCAAACCTGGGTCTCCTGCACTGCAGCAACTTTACCAACTGAGCTACAAGAGAAGCCCCAATTAATTCTCCCAAATTAACATTTTATATCCAGGCCCTCACACTGCAGCAATCTCCTAACTAATCCTCTGCAATTCCAGTATCTCCTTCCCACCTGCCTGTCTTTCTAGGATGTCTGTTTCTTCTCCCAGTTTCCCCCTCCTTTATGCCTAGTCCAAGCTGGGGACATTTCTAACAGCTTCTCTGATCATCAGCAATGACAAAAATCTTCCTGTCTGTTCTCTAAGCCTAACTTCCGGGTCTGGGTTCAGGCTCAACATAAAGCCACAGTACAGGCAGCTCCTCATGCTCTATGGTTTCTAGAACCAGAAACATCTCTCAAAAGTGGCACTCTCTATGATTCCAGTCTTTCTACCCGCATCTTCAGCCTGAAAGTCCTTAGCCTTTCTTCTTTCTCACAATTCTTTCCATCCCTCCAGCCTCTGCCACCTGCCCAATTACACAGACATACAATTATACATCCTACAATAAAACCTGTCTTGCTTCTTAATCCATTTTTAAATCTTCTATCATTCATCTCCTGGCTAAAATTCGAAATACTAAAGAACCAGGTTCAGCCAAGACTGGATAGTGACTCTTGTCTCCACATACACACAACTGGGTGAGGGAACTATTCCTGATACCAAATCAAGAGGACATTCAACTAGGAGTAACTTTTACTTCTTGAAGCTCAGGAAAAAGCCTTCTTTTGCTGAGGAGAGAGTGGGCTAAAAATGAGCCTTAAGCATTTGAAGATTTAACTTAATCAAAACTTTATTATGCAAATACAGATAATTTAAATCTTCTCTGCCTCAAACATAAGACTATACTGGCATTCCTCCTCCATCCTTAAGCAAAAAAGCTTAAGAAACTGTAGTGTAACATTCACTTATAATATTTAAACAAGTGGAACAAGAACAACAGATACTTATTCAGACACTTAATTGTTTAACTGTGGCCTAGAATACAATTATTATGCAACTTAGGCATTAAAATATCCATGTATCAAAACTAATGACATAATTAAAATTGCTTCATCAAGAAAACCTAGCAAAATCATGATTTTCACCTAATTTTATCTAATTTTCTTAGTATTAAGCTTTAACAAAGCCACACCCACCCCACCTCATCCCCCAAGCCTCCTGGTCATGACGATTCCCTGGTAGCTTTCAAGGGCCTTTGATTTGTCCAGACTCTGCCTCCTATGCTTCAGACCTGACCTCTCACCTCAACCACTATGACATCTTTCATTTCTTCATATAACAGTGTCAAGAAAAGAATCTAGTGACTATTATTAAAAGGCAGTATAGCTTGTTGGAAACAAGTCAAGCAATATAGAAAAGTGTCAAGTGAAAATGACAGCTTGCAGTTAGCCATTCCTAATCTAAAAGAACTGATAACTCTTTCAAGAGCATCACTTCCAGAAGATGTCTATGCAAATGTAAACTACTTATGCATACAAACTCAGATCTATCTAACTTATACCTCCCCACTTTGTCCTGCTATACAGATGGGATCATACAATACCATTTTGGACCTTTCTTTTCTCACTTAAAATCTATCTTGGCCATCTTCACTCTTTTTAATGAAACACATTCCATAGTGTGTATACACCATTATTAATGTAACCTGTCTCTCATGATGAACATCACAATTATCAATAGTGAATAAATGACAATAATGAGGCACCTAACATCCAGGTAACAAGTGGCTTTTGTGCAGTTTCTTTTTAGACTAGAGTCATTGGGACAAAAGGGACACATATTTTACATTTGGTAATAAAGTTCAAGCTGCCCTCCAAATGGGCTCTAACAATTTATACTCCCACCAACACTGCACAAAGGGTGGGCTTTAAAAAAGTCAATCACCTGGTCTGAAGTTCCTGCAGTTCAAATAAGGAACCAGATATTTGACACAAAAATAGCAGCACACTGATGATTTTGTTACATGTTTAACAGTCAAGAAAACTAGATGCCATGGCTAGTGGCAGCCACACCCTGCTGTGATTAGCCTTGCCCCATCCAAATGCAAATTTAGAGAGTGCTACTCTTCACAATTTATCCAGCTCTTCAATAATGAATTCTTTAGGCTCAGAGATTTTATTGAGAGAATTCAGGATAGAAGAGAAACTTATACTGCTTCTGGCAACATAATTATCTCTAACACCAGGAGTGCTACATAATGGTGTGATATAAGGTGGTTTATACTTACCCATAATTAGTTAAAGGCATTGGTAATAGAGGCACACTTTGAATATGTAAGAAATAAGTACATTAATGTATTCATGGCTTGGAATGATCTGGTTGACATTTCACTAGTTTAAAATTTGTTTCCCTTCCCGCCACACCAATGGTAGTGAACATCTGTAGGCATCACTGCATAGAATCCAATGAATCACATCTAATAGAATAACACTTGTTTAACATTCTACATTTTGCAAAGCACTTTAGCATATTTTACCTACTTTAATATTCATGGAAATCCTGGTACAAAGGCCAGGCAAGTATTACTCATTAAACAAAGCCTCAATGAACACATAGTATGTGGCAGGCACTCGCTGCTAGACAGTTGGTATGCAAAAGTGACAAAATTCAACGCCCATTTATGATAAAAACTCTCCAGAAAGTAGGCATAAAAGGAATATACCTCAAAATAATAAAGCCATATATGACAAACCCACAGCAAGCATCATGCTCAATGGCAAAAAACTGAAAGCATTTCCTCTAAAATCTGGAACAAAAACAAGGGTATCACTCACCACTACTATTCAACATAGTTTTAGAAGTCCGAGCCACCACAGATAAGAAAAAGAAATACAGATTGGAAAAGAAAAATAAAATTCTCACTGTTTGCAGATGACATGATCCTCTACATAGACAACCCTAAGGATGCCACCAGAAAACTTACTAGTGCTAGTCAATGAATATAGTAAAGTTGCAGGATATAAAATTAACACACAGAAATCTCTTGCATTCCTATACACTAACAATGAAAAATCAGAAAGAGAAATTAAGGAAACAATCCCATTCACAGTTACAACAAAAAGAATAAAATACTTTCTGTATACAGAAAACTATAAAACACTGATGAAAGAAATCAAAGATGACACAAACAGACTGAGAAATATACCATGTTCTTGGATTGGAAGAATCAATAGAGTGAAAATGAATATACTACCCAAAGCAATCTATAGATTTAACACAACCCCTATCAAGCTACCAACAGTATTTTTCACAGAACTAGAACAAATAATTTCACAATCTGTATGGAAATACAAAAGACCCCAAACAGCCAAAGCAATCTTGAGAAAGAAGAAGGGAACTGGAGAAATCAACTTGCCTGACTTCAGGCTATACTACAAAGCTACAGTCATCAAGACAGTATGGCACTGGCACAAAGACAGAAATATAGATCAATGGAACAAAACAGAAAGCCCAGAGATAAATCCACACACCTATGGACACCTTATCTTTGACAAAGGAGGCAAAAATATACAATGGAGAAAAGACAATCTCTTTAACAAGTGGTCCTGAGAAAACTGGTCAACCACCTGTAAAAGGAAGAAACTAGAACACTTTCTAACACCATACACAAAAATAAACTCAAAATGGATTAAAGAACTAAATGTAAGAACAGAAACTATAAAACTCTTAGAGGAGAACACAGGCAGAACACTCTTTGACATAAATCACACCAAGGTCCTCTATGACCCACCTCCCAGAGTAATGGAAATAAAAACAAAAACAAACAAATGGGACCTAATCAAACTTAAAAGCTTCTGCACAACAAAGGAAACTATAAGCAAGGGGAAAAGGCAGCTTTCAGAATGGGAGAAAATAATAGCAAATGAAACAACTGACAAAGAATTAATCTCCAAAATATACATGCAGTTCATACAGCTCAATACCACAAAAACTAACAACCCAATCAAAAAGTGGGCAAAAGAACTAAACAGATATTTCTCCAAAGAAGACATACAGATGGCTAATAAACACATGAAAAGATGCTCAACATCACTCATTATCAGAGAAATGCAAATCGAAACCACAATGAGGCATCATCTCATGCTGGTCAGAATGGCCACCATTAAAAAGTCTACAAAGAATAAATGCTGGAGACGATATGGAGAAAAGGGAACCCCCTTACACTGTTGGTAGGAATGCAAACTGGTACATTCACTATGGAGAACAGTGTGGAGATTCCTTAAAAAACTGGGAATAGAACTGCCATATGATCCAGCAATTCCACTGCTGGGCACACACACCAAGGAAACCTGAATTGAAAGAGACACAAGTACCCCAGTGTTCACTGCAGCACTGTTTACAATAGCTAGGACATGGAAGCAGCAACCTAGATGTCCTTCAGCAGACAAATGGATCAGGAAGTTGTGGTATATATACACAATGGAATATTACTCGGCCATAAAAAGGAATGCATTTGTGTCAGTTCTAATGAGGTGGATGAAACTGGAGCCTATTATACAGAGTGAAGTAAGTTAGAAAGAGAAACACAAACACTATATATTAATGTGTATATATATATATGGAATTTAGAAAGATGGTAACAACAATACTATATGCAAGACAGCAAAAGAGACACAGATATAAAGAACAGACTTTTGGACTCAGTGGGAGAAGGCAAGGATGGGATGATTTCAGAGAACAGCATTGAAACATGTATATTACCATATGTAAAATAGACGACCAGTGCAAGTTCGATGCACAAAGCAGGTCACTCAAGCCAGTACTCTGGGACAACCAAGAAGGGTGGGGTGGGGAGGGAGCAGGGAGGGGGTTCAGGATGGGGGGACACATATACACCCGTGGCTGATTCATGTCAATGTATGGCAAAAACCATCACAATATTGTAAAGTAATTATCACCCAATTAAAATAAATTTTTTTAAAAAGTGATAGAGACACCCCTCTCCTTCACTGATACCCTGCTCTGTCCAATCTATCTGCAAAGCCTCCACATTGCACTTAGGATACTTGGTTACATGGCCTATGAAACTCTGTGTGACCAGTGACCAGTCCTCTGCTCACTCTTCCAATTTCTTTCTTTCATTTTTTTTTTTTTTTTTTGGCAGCACTGCTTGTCATGTAGGAAATTAGTTCTCCAACCAGGGATTGAACCTGTGTGCCCTGCAGTGGAAGTGCCAAGTCCGAACCACTGGACCACCAGGGAAGTCCCCCTTCCTTCCAATTTCATCCCATGCCCCTTTGTACCTTCTTCACTATGGTTCAGCCCCACTGGGCTGTGCTAGGGAAGAATCCAGGTTCTTTCCACCTCAGGGATTTCCACTTTGTTTCCTCTGCCTGGGATGCCCTTCCCCCAACTCTTCACTTGGATAATTCTTGCTTATCTTTCAGCCTCAGCCAAACCTGTCACTTTTTCCCAGACCTTTCCTCCCAATAAATCATGTCTCATTTATTATTCTTTTTCAGAGGACGTTATAGCACTCATGACACTTCATAATGAAACATGTGTGCATCTGTTTGCATTCCAACTCTCCCACATGACTGCAAGGCTTAGAAGGACAAGAATCATGACTTTTGTGGCCACTACTATATCCCCAACACCCACCCAACCCAATGTCTGGCATACAGAAGACACAAAAACAAAAGTACTGAACAAAAACAGTCAATGCCTTCAAGGGATATATAATATAGTGGGGAAATACACAAAGAAGCAAATTTTACCAGAGGATAGGCAGGGTTTCAGGAAGGGCTACAGAAAAGAGATGACCTCTGAGCTGATGACTGAAAGATAAGTAGACATTTGCCAGGAATGTGACCTACTGAAATGCTCTAGGCCACCAAGGGTAGACTGTATGTGGGGAATGGCAAGGACCATGTGATGTCATACAAACTTTTAGCTTTGATACCTGGGTAGATAGTGGATCAAGCAGTACAGTGAATGTAAGAAGAAGTTCTATTATTATTAGTTACCAGGGTCCAGAACCCAAGGAAAAGAAGCCATTGGCAGAGTTTGGCATTTGGATAGTGTCAAGGGAACAATCGCATTCCCTTGTTCATCTGCCTCTCATCACTCTCAAGCTAAATAGGAAAGATCATGATTTCAACCTGGGAATATTCAGTGCTTAGTCATAGATGGCCACACATAGGTCAGGCCAGGCCAAGGGAGGGCAATGGATTCCATGAGGCTCTTCATGGAAGTAATAAGGGCAGAAATCCTAAACAAATACAATAAAATGCTACCTCACACCTGAATGGTATTGGGTTGAAAAGCATGAGGATATGCCATTACTAGGGAGTTACCACACTCTATTAACTCAACAGCTTCTTTGGTCTGCCAACAGGTCTATAAATGCCTGCATGTTAACAGAAGATAGGAAACTTTCCTGGTGGTCCAATGGTAAAGAATCTGCCTGCCAATGTAGGGGACAAGGGCTTGATCCCTGGTCCAGGAAGATTCCACATGCCACAAAGCAACTAACCCTGTGTGCCACGACTACTGAGCCTACACGCCTAGAGCCCCTGCTCTGCAACAAGAGAAGCCACTGCAATGAGAGGCCCATGCACAGCAAATAGAGAGTAGCTCTTGCTCTCCGCAACTAGAGAAAACCTGAGTGCAGCAATGACCCAACACAGCCAAAAATAAAATAAATTATTTTTTTTAAAAAACAGAAGATGGGAAAAAGAAAAATCTGGCATTTGTTGCCACCCATAGTGAAACTTTCTAGGCCTCCCTCCCCCTGCCCCACCACACACAGAACAGTGTTACATGAAACAGGAAGCTTTGAATCACAATTCTGGTTAAAACCTAAGGAACCTATAGTTTATTTCAAAAATGCTAACAGAGGCACAGGAAGAAAAAAACACATCCTGGAAGCCTCCATGACAAAGCAATTCTTTGGGGAGGAAAAAACCAAACTTTTCAAAACAGCAATTAAGCAGGGAAAGCAACAGTAGGAAAAGACAAACATTTAGCAGAAAATTATAAAATAGAAAAGCCTGGGGAAGTGGTAGCAGTGTAATGCACTAGGGCTAAACAAGCACACAGATTGGCACTGATTATCAAGCTGGGGGCCCAATCCTGGCTCTGTGCCCCATGTGACAGCTGTATGGCCAGAATGAGTCTCCTTGGGCCTCAGTTTCTTCCTGTGCAAGATGAGATTCTGGAAACAGATCATCTCAAAAGATTCTTTCCAGCTGAAAAATATCCCTGTAAGAGCATAGCGATTTTTTTCTTTCTGTCACAATTATAATACAATGAGAACAGCCATGACAGGCCAGGCATTTTGGTGATTCTCACTGTCACCTACAACTGTGTGAGGGAAACACTATTCTATGCAAAAGGATATGATAATAGAAAAGGACAATATGATAATTATTTTTTAATGGGTAGGGGATTTCCTTTCGAAAATGTAATGAAAATGTCCTGAAACTAGAGAGTACTCACAATATTGTGAATGTACCAAATGCCACTAAATTGTGTACTTTAAAATAGCTAAACTGGCAATGTTTATGTTATGTGTATTTTACCACAATTAAAAAAGAAACTTCCTGGGAGGGAAAAATGAGCATTTGTCTTTGGGATGCAATTTGTTTCTCTTAGAAACTGTGGGAGCCCCACACTGTTGGTGGGAATGTAAATTGGCACAGCCACTATGGAAAACAGTCTGGAGGTGTCTTAAGAAACTAAAAATAGAACTACCATATGATCCAGCAATCCCACTCCTGGGCATATATATGAAAAATATGAAAACGAATTTGAAAAAATACATGCACCTCAATGTTCACTGCAGCACTATTTACAACAGCCAAGACATGGAAGCAACCTAAATGTCCATCGACAAATGTATGGATAAAGAAGATATGGTACATATTTACAATGGAGTGTTACTCAGCCATAAAAAAGAATAAAGACATTTGCAGCAACATAGATGGATCTAGAGACTATCATATTAAATGAAATAAGTCAACCAAAGACAAATATTATATGATATCACTTACATATGGAATCTAAAGATATAATACAAATCAACTTATTTACAAAAGAGAAACAGACTCACGGACAGAGAAGACAAACTTATGGTTACCAAAGAAGGGGAGGCACAAACTAGGAGTATGGGATTAATAGAAACACATTATTTATAAACAATAAGGATTTACCATATAGCACAAGGAACTATATTCAGTATCTTATAATAACCTATTATGGAAAAGAATCTGAAGCTATACACCTGAAACTAACATAATACTGTAAATCAACTATAGTTAAATAAAAAATAAAATATGGAGGAGCACTTCCTTATAGATGAATTCCAGTTTTTAAAAAATGAGGGATGATAAAATTGGAAAAATTATTACTTCTCAGAAATTCGAGTAGAGATTGCCAATTAATGCTAAAACTGTTGGAGGAATGATTTGGGAAACAGGATATTCATAAGGTCTTACAGTACCATGCCACAGATATTTTTTATTAATTATCTTTAAGAAACAGAACCTCAGCAATGAAGAGATATGGCAGACACCTCCTTAATAAATGATTACTTTAGCATCACCAATAACAGGGTAAACTGACATTACATGTCTTTACCCAAAATGTAATGCAGTGGACGTACACAACATCACCTATGTAAATTTCTTGCCAAAAGCACACAACTCGAATCTAATCTCAGGAAAACAGTCACACAAACCCAAACTGAGGAATGTTTTTTATATGACAACTGTCCTGGCTTCTTCAAAACTGTCAATGTATCGCAATGAAACAAAGAAACGGGAACAAAAGGGACAGAAAATCAAATATTTGTCCCTTGATTGGATACCAAATGTCTCCTCAAAAATGCTATAAAAGATACTTTAGGATAATTGAAAAAAATATAATTATAAGCTATAAACTACATAAAATTATTGTATAGGTAATAAATCCTTGAGTGTGAACACTATTATTGTTATGGAGGAGAAAGTCTTTCTTCCCATTCTCTTTAATTAAAATTTTATATTGAGATAGAAACATAATTTGTAGATTCACATGTAATTATAAATAGTACAGAGTGATGCAATATACCCTTTGAAGTACGATTATTATTAACCTCATTTTACAGAAGAGGGTGAGGCCCAAAGAAATGCTAGCAGCAACAGAGCGAGGATACAAACCCAGGGAGTCTGTCTCCAGAGACTACACTTGACCCCAGAGGACATAACTGAGGCTTTTGGAGCTTAGGGAACTCTGGTTACCAACTGGCAGAAACGGGTTCTGAAGCAGGTGTATCGGATTCCAAGGCCCATGTTCCTTCCACACTGGACGCTTGGGAAGGAATAGCTGGCTCTTAGAGAAAAATTTTCTGAAAGTCTGTTTTTGGTTACCCCCTACTCAGTGTTTTTCATCATAATCCATACCCCATCCCATTTTGCCCCACTGAGGAGTTGTGGTAGGGTAATAATGAAGAGAGACGAAGAACTCACTTCCTGTACCTGCCATAGCTGAGACACTGTACCAGAGAAAAAAGAAGGGGAGTGAAGGCTCTGTTTCTTTACTCCTGTACTAACACCATCCCTTTTATTTGAGAGTCACACACATACTAACATTTTGGTCAACAGAACAGGACCAGATGGCTTTTCCTAGGTGATGGTGGTCCAATCATCGAGGCACACAGCCATCGAGATTTCACACTGAAGCTCTGTGATCAATTCACTGACTGCTTTGTGATGCTCCCCTTGGCGCCCAAGTGTTAGCTAAATCACCAGAGTGTTTACAAATACACTGTGATGTGCTTAAAAAAAAACAACTGCAAGGTTGAAATTTACTTCCCTTGGATCTGAAGCCAACAGAACAGTTTCTCACTGCATCTGTTTTATTTTCATGCTTACCCAGACATATTTTGCCACTTCACCTTATTATGTAACTCCCACACTAGATTAAGTGTAATTTCCCCATTTTTGCACACTTTTCCTGTCCCCAATCTCACTCTCAAAAGAGTTTTTTTGGAGTCAATAGAAGAGACAGCCAAAAATTACAAGAATACTTAAGGAAGAATTAATATTAAAAAAAACCCTCAGGGATTTAGTGTGTTTTGTTTTGTTTTTTATTTGGAGGTCGAGGGCACAGAAAGGCTGAAACAGCTGTCTAGAAGCCCACACAATTCACTTCTTTCCTTGTTAGACGCACTGCTATTTTATACCTCATTTCCAAATAACTTGTCTTCTGATTTAAAAGAAATACATATTTATTATATAAAATTTGGAAAATACAAGTACAAAAGGGAAAAAATAAAAATGCATCCTACTACCTGGGGATAGCCAGTTCAACAGCTTTGGATCATTTCCATCCATTCTGTATTTATCATCACATTCATAGGTATACAGATGTAAACACATAAAGATATACATAAACTCTCAGTTACACTGAAAAGACAGAAATAGAATAATCCCATACTCTTCCATTATACCATGAAGATTTTCTTTGGCACTGGTCTTGATTTTTAATAGCCAGATATTTTGCTCTGTGGACCTGTCATAATTTACTAACATTCCCCTATGTTAGTTTGTCACCATTTATAAATACTTTAGTATATAAAGTTGCGTACATATATCTGATAGTTCCTTCAGAAATTACACTTGTAAAAATTAACAAGGAATCTATGTTATATACAAAAAAATTAAAAGATACAAATAAGCAAAAAGAAAGTCAACCATAGTCATTTTAAAAAATACTTTGGTGTCTATCCCCTTAGACTTTTCTTTCTATGAAACACACATGGACATGACACATATATTAATATGGGATCATACTATTAATAATAAAAAGTAACAGTTACTAATAACAGTTACCATGTATTGAGTACTTACCACATGCCAGGCACTGTGCTCTTCTTTTTTTCTCGCTTTTTCCTGGACTCTTTTTTTTTTTTTAATTGTAGTATAGTTGTTTTACAATGTTGTGCTAGTTTCTACTGTACAGGAAAGTGTATCAGTTATACGTATATGTATATTCCCTCATTTTTGTATTTCCTTCCCATTTAGGTCACCACAGAGCACTGAGTGTAGTTCCCTGTGCTAGACAGTAGTTTCTCATTAGTTATCCATTTTACACATAGTATCAGTTGTTTCTATATGTCAATCCCAATCTCCCAATCCATGCACCCCAGCCTTCCACCCTTGGTATCTATAAGTGTGTTCTCTATGTCTGTGTCTCTATTTCTGCTTTACAAATAAACTCATTTATACCATTTTTCTAGATTCTACACATGTATATTAATATGATATTTGTTTTTCTCTGACTCACTTTACTCTCATCATTTTCTGATGTAATCCTTGCAACCACCCTACAGATTAGCTCAGCAGTTTCCAAATTCCTCTGCACACTGGAGTCACCTGGTGGGCCTCAACCCCTGAGCGCTGGATCTCATTCCGAGAGATTCATATTTCATCGGTCTGGGTGAGGCTTGGGCTTGGGTGGGCTTTAAAGATCCCCAGGTGATCCTAATGGACGTACAGGTTGGGAACTGTTAGGTTCACTTCTATTTTATCCCTTTCTTAACTAATGTGGAAGTTGAGGATGGGCTTCCCTGGTGGCTCAGATGTTAAAGAATCCACCTGCAATGTGGGAGACCCGGGTTCGATCTCTGAGTTGGGAAGATCCCCTGGAGAAGGGAACAGCTATCCACTCCAGCATTCTGGCCTGGAGAATTCCATGGACTGTATAGTCCATGGGGTCACAAAGAGTTGGACACAAGGTAAGTAACTTCCCAAAACCACGCAGCTCATAAAGCTGGGAATTCCATCTAGCTCTAAGCCCAGAGCCAACACTTTTTTTAACTGCTGATAATTTGGGATGTCCTTCCCACCACCACCATTTAACATCATGTTGTGAACCCATTTCTATCTTAATAAGTATAATTAATCCACATTATCATCTTAATAACTATAGTATTCCATTGTATCAGTGCATCCAGAATGCAAGTGTTATCAATTTTCCCCACTATAGAAAATGCTATAATCAATATCCTTATTGATACATCTTTCTGCACATTCTTCATTATTTCCTTAGGATGAATTCCAAGAAAAGGAATTTCTGGGTGAAAAGATAAACATGTTTTTTAAAGCTTTTGACAAATATTGCCAAATTGACATTCCCACCAGAAGTGTACACGAATGCCTACTTGCTTGTGTCCTTGCCAAAGCTGCATTTTGTCATTTCTTTTTAATGACTACAAATTATATTGGAGAAAATGGTATACCATTTTAATTCCCCCTTTCTTTGACTACTACTGAGACAGAACATTTTTTCATGTTTATTGGCCACCTGGATTTCTGCTTATGTATTTTCCTATTCCCATCCTTTGCACATTTTTCTAGTAAAATACTTGTATTTTTCTTATTAAGCTGTGAGTCTATATATTAAGGATAATGAGTCCTTTTGCAATTGTTTTGAAGTTCTCTCATGGTTTTGTGTAGAAATTTTAAATTTTCATATAGCTGATTATATTAAACTTTTTCTTCATTAGTCTACCTTTCATATTATGCATACAAATATCTTCCCTACCCCAAAATTACGTGAGTATTCTCCTATATTTTTTGAGTTCCTTTATCATTTTTTAAAGTTTTAATTCTTTAATGCAGCAGTTCCCAAGCAGGACTACACATCAAAATTGCCTACAGCCCTTCTTTAAATGCTCAGGCCTTAAGACTGAATCACAATTTGAGGGGATGAGAACTGAGCAGGAATATTTTTAAAAGGTACTTCCAATGCACCCTCTTCTTTTATTAAGAAACACTATTTTAATCCTTCTAAATTTATATTGGTGTCATTTTTCCAAGTTACTCCAGCATGTTTGTTAAATAAAGCATTTCATAAACTTGAAATGCTACTTTTATCCTCGTTGGTAAGTTCTGTGACAGGGGAGCCCACTCCTGTGTGTACTGACCACTGCCATCTCCAGGGCTCTCCATAGTGTCTGGTACACAAATGGTGCTGGATGTTAATTGAATAAACAAATGGCACCTGACAACACAAGTCTCCATCCTCATCCCAGCCCAACTTGGCTAGTATTCTCTTCAATATTTTCTTGACCATTAGACCAATGAAACTGATGTTATTAATGATGACCCTGAGTTATCAAAAATATTAAATTATGCTCAGTAAACTGTTTAAAGTGGCCAGGAAACGTCTTAGAGGACTCCATCAAACAAAGTCAAAATAATAATGTTGGCCATGTTTAAGAGGTATGGGAATTCTGATCCAGTTCTCCATGGAGGAACTAGACAGCACTGACCTGAGAGACTAACGACACTTGGCTTCCTCTAGCTCTGAAGAGTTCCTCTAGCAGATACAGAAACTGACTCAGAGCTTCCTTGAGCTGAGGACAGAACCACACATTCCCTGCTCCAAGAGTCAATTAAAAAAACTGAAACAGTGAATCAGGATACCTGAGTTTTAGTTCTGTCACTACTGCTAACCTATTTGACCACGGGCATGTCACTAAACCTCTAGGGGTTGGGCTAGACGTTGTCTAAGGATCTCTTCAGATCTAAACCTCTACATAGAGACCCAAACAAAAGAGGGAGGGGATATATGTGTACATATGGCTGATTCGTGTTGTGGTACAGCAGAAACTAACATACTGTAAAGCAATTAACCTCCAATTAAAAATTTTTTTTAAAAAGACCCAAATAGACTACTGTGGGACAGGCCTTCCAAGGACAACCCAAAATCCCCTCCACAGAATGGGGTCCCAGGTCCATTCCAGAATATAGCAAATAATAATGACAGTTGTAGAAGCAGTAGTAGTAATACTAATGGGAATACTAGTAACAGCTATTGCTGAATTTTGTGTGTGCGTGCTCAGTCGCTCAGTTGTGTCTGACTCTTTGCAACTCCTGACTACAGCCCACCAGGCTCCTCTGTCCATTGGGATTCTCCAGGCAAGAATGCTGGAGTGGGTTTTGCCATTTCCTCCTCCAGGGGATCTTCCCAACCCAGGGATTGAATCCTTGTCACCTGTGGCTCCTGTACTGCCAAGTGGATTCTTTTGGGGTTTTTTTATTTATAAATTTTTATTGAGATATAACATATTAATTCAGTATTTGCATTATATTTAAACAATCACCACGAGTCTAGTTTACCTTTATTACCATACACAGTTACAGATTTTCTTACTGTCATGGAAACTTTCAAGATCTATTATCTTGGCAACTTTCAAATATACATTAGAGTATTATTAACTAGAAGCACCATGCTATACATTACATTCCTAGGACTTATTCTATAACTGAAAGTTTGTACCTTTTGACTTCCTTTACACATTTCGCCCAACCCCACCCCACATCCTTGGCAATCACCAATCCATTGTCTGAATCTGTGAGCTGCTTTTTTTTTTCTTTAGATTCCGTGTATAAATGAGATCATATGGTATTTATCTTTCTTGGCAGGCAGATTCTTTACCACTGAGCCACCTGGGAAGCCCGTTGCTAAATTTTACTGAGCACTTATTGTATAATAGACAATATTCTAAATGGCTTACTACTAAAAACAGTGGCACAAACTTTTATGGCACTTACTATGTTTCAAGTGTTTTGTTGAATATTAACTTAATTAATCATCAAAACAACCTTACAAGGTTGAGTTCTATTGTTATCCCCATTTTACAGAAGAGAAAAATGAGACACAGAGAGATTAAGGGACTTGCCCAAGGTCTCACAGCTACCAAGTGACAGAACCAACGCAGTTGAAACTAGGCCCACACTTATAACTATTCTACCATACTGCCACCCAAACTATCATTGTACTATGCTTGTCACTTCAGAGGTTGCACAAAGCAAGGATGTGTTGCAGTTACTTCTGTGGAATACTCCCCCTCTTCATTAATGCTAGAAAAGCTGTTTGCCTCCAGTGTGATTTTAAGCAGATCAAATTTCAGGGCCTGAGATAGCAAAATATATTACTTATTAAGAAATTATGACATTTTTATTAAGAACTGTTATCCATTAAAATGTTTTTATTATAAATCATTAACTTACTAATGACATTTCCATTAAGCGGAAAGAAAACACACGGTTTTTATGCATCATTAACTTTAGCTCCCCACCTGCACAAACTCTAGGGCTTCTCAGGTGGCACTAGTGGTAAAGAACCCACCTGCCAACGCAAGAGATGCAGGTTTGATCCCTGGATAGGGAAGATCCCCTGGAGAAGGAAATGGCAACCCACTCCAGTTTTCTTACCTGGAGAATCCCAATGGACAGAGGAGCCTGGCGGGCTACAGTCCATAGGGTCACAAAGAGTCAGACATGACTAAAGCAATTTAGCACGCACTCAGGAACACAACTTTAGCTCCCCACCTGCACAAACTCTAACTCCATACTTCCAGCACTGTCTTTTAAACACTGACCTGACAGCTCACAGTATCTCAAACAAAACAGGCCAAACCAAACGCAGTACACTAACTTCCCACCACCCCCACACCCGTCACTACCTTTCATGGTCTCCGTCTCAATGAATGGCACCACTGGCCCCAGGCACCCAAAACTGGGTGTCAACCCAGGCTCGGTTCCTCCCACGTCCAATCACAGAATGTTCACAAAATTCATCTCATTCTCTATCCTTGCTTCCCCTCCTTCTGCTCAGACCCTCACCATCTCTTCCCTAAGCCACTATACCAGAAATGTCCTAACTGGTTCTTGGTTTCCATTCTCTCCAGCTCCAACCCTACCTCAATAATGCTGCCAAAGTAATCTTTCTAAAACAAAACCTGATGATGTTACTTTCCTGTTTAGAATCTTTGTCTTCGGGATAAAGTGTAAAATCCTTCCTAGGACACACAAGGTTCTTTATCATCTGGCCTCTGACTACCTTTCTTGCTTCATCCGAGGTCGTGGCCCACACATCTCACATGAGGCCAACAGAGCAACTTGGAAGTTCCCAAACAGTGCTTCTCTGTCGGCCCAGAATGCAATTCTCTCATTTGCCCATCTGGCAAACTCCCACTCATTTTTCATTTTTTTAGGCCAGCTCAAAACCCACAGTTCATCATGCTTTTCTCTGAGCAACCATCACATTTTGCATCTCTATTATAACACTTATTCAACCTGACACAACTATTTGCTTATATAGTTTGTCTCCTCGATAAGACAAGGAACCCTCTAGGGTTCTGCATCTTACTCATTTCTATATTCTACTTGTTGAATTAAAGAATGTCTCAGAATTTAAACAAGAATATCCAAACTTCTCCTGATAAATGCCCATTGGGTGAGTCAAACCAGGCATATAAGGCTGAATCTCATTTCAACAAGTATCTTTAAAGTGACAACCCTAGCATATCAAAAATACTTGTTACAGCCATAACCAACAGGAGACAGTTTTAAAAGAAACATCAGACCACCAACAAACCTACCTGTTGAATATTTATAGACATTTGAGCTCCCTTCATTCTACTCCATCTAGGTGGTTCTTAACCTTTTTTGGGTCACAGACCAATTTACGTAGTGTTTGTCTACCATTTCTTAAACCCATACTCCCTTATGATAAACATAAAAATCCCATGCATCCCTGGAGATTTTGATACTCTTCAAAACCCACCAAAAATAAAAAGAAAGTTACTTATGTAGTAAGAAATCACAGGTTCACAAGAGATGTGCTCTCAAGTCATTCCATTGTAGTAGAACAGGCATTAATATTAACGTATAACATTGAATATCTTTTAAAGTTTTTATTGGGAAGAGAAAGCCAGAGAGGTGCTGACATCTGTCTCCCCCACCTTTGAGAACCTTATGATGGAAATTTGCCAGAAACAAATAAACTGAAATATGAAAAAAAATCCTCCATCTCCTGACCTATAACCCCCATGAGCACGTGTTCAAATGAAGGCAGTTCTTTGAAAATGCTCCTGGCACTACATTTTCCTGCTACTCCTACTCTCCACACACACCCCTTCATTCCTACTTTAAAATAATCGGAACTAGCTAGCAGCAAATCCTTTTGAACTAAAAAGCTTTGTCCTGGCAAAGAGAAACGGTTAAATTAAAGAAACAGCTGCCTGGCTGCCTGCCTCTGGCTTAGGGGTTTGGGTTGTGGTAGAGAATAGAGGAGGAAAAACCAGTCGGAGGAGTAAGTACTAACTTCTTACCGTGCCACGTGGCCATCTTGATCCTATTCTCTTCCACACTGAGGTCAGCAAGCTCAGAGTTTCCCAGACCCCCTAGTTTTGTAGGGAGACTCGACTGGGATGTGGAGAGAACAGCAGCTGTATCGCCTTGTTTTCTGCAGAATGCTCAAGCTGGAACCTGAAAATGTCAACAAGAAAACGAATACCTAAATGAAAAACATTCAAATCCTTGAAAATTATCTCCTGTCCCTCTCTAGATCGCTCTTTCCATAAGCAGAGACAGTCAAGTGTCATATCTCCACCTAAGCAGCAAGGTATCACTGAAAAAAGATTGGGAGATCTAGAGTCAGTTAATATTGCCCTTGAGTGTTGTCCAATTCTGCATGAATCACTGGATCTTCAGTACATAGGTTTCAGAATCTCAAAGGATGGATGGTTGGATGAGATAACCATTAAGAGTCTCTTGATGCAACCTCTAAGTTCCACATTTTGGGGAATGAAGAAAAAGATAATATCCAATGCCCTCCCCAACCCTCAAAACACCCAACTCTACATTAAAAATTTTCATAGAAAGGATTTGTGACTAAAGTTTTAAAATGGATCTTGTATAAGAGCCATGCCCTCAAGGTCGTGGTGCTTCCTCTCCAGTTCATTATATTTTCTCACATTTTGCCAATGTCCTGTAGGAGCTTACACTGCTTTTATAATCAGGAAGGAAAAGAACCAAAGGAAAAGAAAAATGTAAAAATAGAACATTAATTTAAGTAAAACCAAATTAATTAAGATAATTTCTATTTTTAAAATGTCAAACTCAGTCTTTGGACAATACTGCTTGAAAGGATATGAAAGGCACTAGGAACGGGAGAAAAAATGAAAGGTCTGACTACTTTGTTTGATTTAGAAGATGACTATATTAAACACTTTGCTTGTCCATTTAAACAAGTTCTTAAGTATTAGAGTGGTCTTCCTTATGTAGTATACAAGCCGATCTGCTTTTTCTAAGAAACAGTCCTCACCTTTTTGACCCAGGGAACTTCAAAGTAGATTGCAATTTCCATAGCTTTCATACAAGCAACAAGTCCACCCTCTAAGTGAAAGTGCTGACAGCAGACACACTAAAGACTAACACGAACTTGACAGCCATCATTTTGGCCTTTTTTAAATGATGTTTTTTGCCGTTGTTTTAGATTTGAGTTTTACTTAACAGATAGTTAGCCAAGGTTTTAACGGAAAAGCTCAAATATATACATAAGAGGAATGAGTAACATAAAGGCTCAGTTCAGTTAACGCTCAGGCACCTATCAACTAGATTAAAAAAAAATCAAGTAACCAATCTCATTTTGTCTATTATTGTTCATGCATGGTTGTATGCTTAGTAGCTCAATTGTGTCTGACACTTTGCGACCCCATGGACTGTAGTCCGCCAGGCTCCTCTGTCCATGGGATTCTCCAGGCAAGACTAATGCAGTGGGTAGCCATTTCCTTCTCCAGGGGATCTTTCCGACCCAGGGATTGAACCCAGGTCTCCTGCATTGCAGGCAGATTCCTCACCGTCTGAGCCAACAGGGAAGCCCTCTTATTCTTGGAAATAACTTTTTTTTAAGGACGAAAGTGTGAATGTACAGACTAACCCCAAGAAGCCAACAGAGAAAAGACAACGCTTTGGCTAAGGAAAGGCTTGCGAAGTCCAAGAAAACTAGGAACTCACAAAGTCCCAGGATGGAATCACCAGGAAAATTGCTTCGATGACTTATCTGGAACCTAAAGCAGTTTGTTTTGGTTTGCCTTTTTTTTTTTTTTCTCCTCTTATTTAGCGTGCAGTACTGATGCGCGCCTCATGGGACCAGGAGAATTTAACATCTCCGAAGTCAAACCTGGGCAGCTGCTAATAAATCTATGGAGTGTACATAAAGCAGATTCTTACTGGCTTTTTATACTTCACACTTCTGGATTTCCCTCACTTATTCAGGGTAGCTTACACTGACGTTATCATATGGCACACGTACAACTTCACTTGGCACTCCCGGAACGTGATTTCCTCTGAAATATTAATAAGGTACACGCACATCAACGTGAAGGTAAAGTTTTTCCCTTGAGGAGAAGGCGCTCGAGCGCAAGCCTGTAAAGTCCGGAGAGAACCAGCTCCCCGCGTTAACTGGGAAAAGGAAAACGCAGCAACTACTTTTCCGAGAGGCTGGACTCCTCTTCTTTACGACCCACACAAACCTGCCAGCCAAGAGCAGGATGGATAAGAACGGGGCCTCGACGGGGTTTTACCAGCCAAAGCCACCCTGCCCCAATCGTGGAAAGGGGACGCCTGCAGCTAACCTCCCTCCCCCATTCAAAAGCTGGGCGGGCTTGGCGCGACTCCGCGAGGAAACTTCGCTGGGACAGCGCAGGGACCCTGGCTCGGAGAATAGGGCTGGGCTCCCTGGAAGATGCCGCCCTGCACTGGCTAAAACTGGCCGTTCTAACTCGTCCGAGTGCCAGGCGGTGGCGGCCAGGCACAGGGAAGCCCCATCTCCGGGGGGCCGAGGCAGCGGGGGAGCGCCTCCCCTGTGTCTCTGCGCCCAGGGGGTGCTCTGGGGGTGGGCCGGGGAGCAGCGGCCCGCCTAAGACCTGCTGCAGTAGAGACAGCCCGTTTGTCTTTACCTGTCGCCGAGATCCGTAGCGACGGAGCCCGTGTCCGCCGCCGGCGGGCCGAGCGCTCAGTCGGCTCTGGCGTCCGGGACACTAAGTTGAGCTAGCGCCCCACGTAGCCGGCAGAGCTTCATTCACAGCCCAGCCAGGAGGAGGGGGAGCGGAGCGGGCCCGCGGCTCATGTGACAGGCGCCTCGCAAAGATCTGCCAAGCACGGCCGCCGACTGCGCGTGCGCGCCCCAGCCAGCACTCTCCCCACACCTCGGCAGAGGTGGGGAGGAGGTGATCCCCGCCCGGGAGTCAGCAGGGCGGGGAGAGCCGAGGCGAAGGCGGTGCGGGGAGGAGTTTCCGTGCGCGCAGCCGCAGTAGGTCGGCCTTGCTCGCTGCCATATTTAATAAGGACTGGGCGGCCCCTAGCCCAGTGCTGGGCGTGTCAGTTGCTTTTGAAAAATGAATGCTGCTTTATGTTTCACTGTTTCGAGCCTGCGGTACGGTTTTGTGGTTTTGTCCTTAGAACTAAACTGTTTCTCCTGAGCTTCTGGCCCACAAAAATACCTGAGCTAATGTAATAAGTATATTATATTGTGTGTGCTGTGCTCAGTCGCGTCCAACTCTGCGACCTCATGGGCTATAGCTTGCCAGGCTCCTATGTCCGTGGGATTTCCCAGGCAAGAATATTGGAGCGAGTTGCCACGCCCTCCTGCAGGGAATCTTCCGGACCCAGGAAGCGAACCCCCGTTTCCTGTGTCTCTTGCAGTACAGTCGGATTCTTTACCGCTTGAGCCATCAGGGAAGCTGATGGTATATTACATTAGCTCACGTATTTTGGGCTTCCCAGGTGGCGCTAGTGGTAAAGAACCCGCCTGACAATGCAGGAGTTGTAAGAGAACCTGGGTCAGGAAGTTCCCCTGGAGGAGGGCATGGCAACCCACTCCAGTATTCTTGCCTGGAGAATCCCATGGACAGAGGAGCCTGGAGGGCTACAGCCCATAGGGTCATAAAGAGTCGGACACAACTGAAGCGACTTAGCACGCACGCACTTATTTTGAGCCTCTGATTATATGCCAGGCACTGTTCTAGCCCTTTACTTTTTTCATCTCATTTAATGCGCACAATAACCCCACTGGGGTGTGTACTATTATTTCTCCACTTTTATTCATAAGAAAACAGAGGCACAGAAAGGTTGTCCGGGCTCACATAATAGTGGTAGTGTCAATAGTGATCAAATACAGTAATGCTTCTAACAGCCAACATGATCCTCATAGTAACACTGAAAAATCCACACTACGGTTTTGGGTATTGTCTCCATTTTTAATACTTACAAAACAGAGGCTCAGGAAAACAAAAATCACAGAACTAGAAAGGGGTAGAACTGAGATTCCAACCTAGGCCTACCTGACTCTGAAGCCCTAGGTTTGGAAGAAATAGCCCCTCATTTTACAAAAGAGAAAACAGGCCATTGGGGTGTGTGGACCTACTTAACATGATCCAGCTAATTATTTGTTGGCAGAAATGAGGCTGGAATTTGTATAATCAATCCAGGTAGTCTAACTAGAACCCCAGTACTCTAATTCAGAGTCTACTGTAGTGAATAATCTTGAACTACTACTCTGGACAAGCTAAGTGGTGTGAGATACAAAACCTGTATTACCCTAGCATAGTCAGCTCTAGGCCACATCGACAAATCTATAATCAGAAAAGTCCAGTTTTTTGACCCATTGCAACAAGAGAGTCTGCACACAAGAGAAACCCTGGGGCATCTCAACAAACAAAAAGAGTCATTATGGTGTTGGGGGAAGGGTGGAGTTTCAGTGAATTTTAGATAAAGCATTGTTTTAGTAAACTTAAAGTGGGGTTGTCTGAAGGGGTCAATATCAGGTCTGGACTTCGAAGTGAACCCAGAGTCCTGTTTCCTTGGGAACCAAAAAGTAGAGATAGATACGGAATGTTCAAATACCCCTTATCTGAAGCTCTACACCTAGATTGGAAATTGAGGTTGCTTCTCTGGGTCCAAGAAACTTCTGTGCTCCAGACAAATGTGGAATGTTTTATTCTCACTGATACGATTTCAAGCAGTAAAATTCCTAATAGCCTATGATTGTAAAAAACAAAAGTTTCTCAGTGAGTAAAAAACATGATGGTCACTCAAATAAGGGGGCTGTTATCCTCTTATAGCTGCAGCATGTCTTTGGGAGAAATACTGTGTGCTAAGTTGCTTCAGTCGTTTCTGACTCTTTGTGACCCCATGGACCATAGCCCTCCAAGCTCCTCTGTCCATGGGATTCTCCAGGCAAGCTTACTGGAGTGGGTTGCCGTGCCCTCCTCCAGGGGATCTTCCCCACCCAGGGATCAAACCCGCTTCTCTTACATCTCCTGCATTGGCAGGTGGGTTCTTTATCACTGGCACCACCTGAGAAGTCCAGGGGAATAGCCACAAGTAACTAAAAAGAATTGGGGCAAGTCCGGTCCCATCACTTCATGGCAAATAGATGGGGAAACAATGGAAACAGTGGGAGAGTTTATTTTGGGGAGCTCCAAAATCACTGCAGATGGTGACTGCAGCCATGAAATTAAAAGATATTTGCTCCTTGGAAGCAAAGCTATCACCAACCTAGACAGCATGTTAAAAAGTAGAGACATTACTTTGCCAACAAAGGTCCGTCTAGTCAAGGCTATGGTTTTTCCAGTGGTCAGGTATGGATGTGAGAGTTGGACTTTGAAGAAAGCTGACTGCCGAAGAATTGATGCTTTTGAACTGTGGTGTTGGAGAAGACTCTTGAGAGTCCCTTGGACTGCAAGGAAATCCAACCAGTCCATCCTAAAGGAGATCAATCCTGAATATTCATTGGAAGGATTGATGCTGAAGCTGAAGCTCAAATACTTTGGCCACCTGATGCGAAGAACTGACTGATTGGAAAAGATTCTGATGCTGGGAAAGAGTGCCAGAGAGGAAGGGGATGACAGAGGATGAGCTGGTTAGATGGCATCACCGACTTGATGGACATGAGTTTGAGCAAGTGCCAGGAGACGTATGAAGGGCAGGGAAGCCTGGCGTGCTGCAGTCCATGGAGTCACAAAGAGCTGGACACGACTGAGCAACTGAACTGAACTGTGCTGAGTCCTCTGATGATGGTAAATGGGAGGTGATACCTTGTACAAAGGTGTGCAGGCAGGGAATCACATATGAGGACCTGTGAGTAGTCATCTGTGGTTGAAGCTTAGGGTAAAGAAGTGCACAGAAGTTGTAGGAGATGTAACCAGAAGAAAAATTGAGGCCCAGTCTTGGAGAATCCTGAATGTTGGACTGAGATTTAGACTTAATTCAGAAAGTGATTGGAAAAGAATTAAAGTTTTTGAGAAAGGTAATCCCTTTATTGGAGCACTTTTTTTAAATTCAAGTATAATTGATGCTTAACATTATATGAGTTTCAGGTGTGCTGATGACTCACTCTTTGTATATATTGCAATATGATTTCCACAATAAGTCTAGTTAACATCTATCACTCTTCTTTAACAAGGTCCATGTTCATGGAGAGGCAGGTTAGTTGATCTGTTTTTGTCATTGCAGTACAGGAGAAACCAGAGCCTATTTTTAGGTTGAGCAGGAAGATCCACTAGTGAAACAGAAATTGAAGAGGCAAGAAAAGGAGGGGATAGATAATGGAGTAAAATACATGGGGAGAGAGAGATGAGATGCAAGCTAAGCTGGGAAAAGATGCCTTTTCCAAGAAAAAGGTAAGTTGAAGGATGGCAATCTAGTTGGAAGCTACCACTGTAAAGTGAGCAAATATTGGCTTTACTTGTAATATAGGTGTATTTGGCGGGCGGCGGGGGGGGTGGGGGTGGGGAGGGGGAGAGGGGGGGAGGAGAGATGGTGCTTGTTCAGGAGTGATTTATGGAGAGTATGGAGGCTGCAGTATACCCATATGCCACGTGGTGTCGCCACTGACCGCTGACAGCTTGAAGGGCTCCTGTTGGGGATTTTAGGAATGTGCTTTGTAAAAGACTGTTCTATCTCTTGCAAACTGCAAAACAAAACCAATTATGGGAGTGGGCTCTGGAGCCAGACTCAGAACCAACCAGATTCAGAGACTTACCAGCTGTATCACCTCATTCAAGTTTCACTCACCCTCAGGTTTTTTATCTATAAAATGAATATGATAAAATGTATTAATAGATTTTAAATAGTTGGAAAAGGTTAAATCCTCAATAAATGTGAGCTAGTGTTGCTACCAACGGTGATGATGATTAATTAGGCCCCTTTGGATCCACAAATTTTGCAGAAGTTATTTATGTAGTGAGTAAAAAATGCCTATACAAAAATACTTTCCCAAGTGTAATGATTAGAGTGTGGTGCTAATGAGGCAAAGTTAATAATTTAATCAGGAGTTACGGATTCTGTTAACTGTTCTCTTCCCCATGAGAACCTTAGCCAGGTGCCCCACAAGTGAGGGTACATGATCATAAGTGGATCTGGCCAAAAGAGTATAGATAGATCAATAGTGCAGATAACTGAGACCCTCTGTTCTCTTCCTTCCTTGGAAAAACTTGGAAAAATGTTCCTACCTGCCACAGTGCTCACCAAACTTTTGGTCAAAAGCCATTGCAGTTCTTATAAAGTAGAAAGTAAACACAACGTGATCTTAAAAGTTAATTTTAAAGAAATAATGAAACAGTGAATTTCTCTGTATAATAAAAGGTGGCATTTTAGAGTTAATGTTACAAAAGAGAAACCTCTAGGTCAATAGCTCACAGTAGCACCTAAACTGGCATGTCTAAAGCAGCTTTATTTTTTAAAAAACCACTTTTTAAAATTGAGCTACAGTTAATTTACAATGTTATATTAGTTTCAGGTGAACAGCAAAGTGACTCACAGAGAGATAGATGTATATAATATATATCTATATATTCTTTTTCAGATTCTTTTCCATCGTAGGTTGTGGTGAATGATAGTCACTTAGTCGTGTCCGACTCTTTGTGACCCCATGGACTTTAGCCTGTCAGGCTCTACTGTCCATGAAATTCTCCAGGCAAGAATATTGGAGTGGGTTGACATTTCCTTCTCCACCATTATAGGTTATTACAAGGTATTGAATATAGTTCCCTATGTTGCACAGTAGGTGCTTGTTGTTTATTTATTTTATACATAGAAGTGTATAGATGCTCATCCCAAACTCCTAATTTATCTCTCCCCCGATTTCCCCTTTGGTAACCGTAAGTTTGTTTTCTATGTCTGTGAGTGTTTTTCTGTTTTGTAAATAAGCTCATTTGTATATATCTGTTTAGATTCTACGTATAAGTGATATATGGTTTGTCTTTCTCTGCCTGACTTACTTCATTAATGTGATAAGTTCTAGGTCCACCCAATGTTGCTGAAAATGGCATTTTTCCATTGTGTGTGTTATGTGTGTGTGTATATATATATATATAAATTTTTATCCATTCATCTGTTGATGAACATTTAGGTTGCTTCCATGTTTTTTGGCTATTATAAATAGCAAAGCAGCTTTATCTTTAATTTTGAAATTGTCATTGCAAATCCAGACTGAAATATTTATATGAGTACATAGCCTTGTCAAGTAGTAAGTAAATGTTTCTGGTATTGTTCTTTATTTGTTCCACATTTTGCTCAAGTCTTTACTATTGTGCCAGGCACAGTGTTAGCCCCTGGGCTTCCCTGGTACTCAGATGGTAAAGAATCCACCGGCAATGCAGGAGATGCAGGTTGGATCCCTGGGTCTCTGGATCAGGAAGATCCCCTGGAGAAGGGAATGGCTACCCACTCCAGTGTTCTTGCCTGGGGGATTCCATGGACAGAGGAGCCTGGTGGGCTATGTGTGGTTAGTGTCCAGGTTTTCCCCAATGGTTTCACTTTTCACTATGTTAGCCTAGGGATACTAGTTTTAAAATAAAATATGTTGTATAAACCACTATATATAAAATAGATAAACAACAGAGTCCTGTATAACTCAGAAAACTATATTCAATATCTTATAATAACCTATAATGGAGAAGAATATGAAATATATGCATATATAACTGAATCACTTTGCTGTACAGCAGAAACTAACATAATGTTGTAAATCAACTATACTTCAATTAAAAAATAGAGTAAAATACCATGCATAAATAAAATGTCTTGAGTGCCCAAGAAATGCCTGAAATAGTTCTAGGAAAATGAGGCTAAATAAAAGGAAATGAACAAAGTTCTCTAGTTCAGGGGATCTAACAAGACAGTAGGTTAAGAAATCTAAAAATAGAGTAATCTAGGATCACTTACAATCACTTTGTACTTGAAGAGCTGAGTATCAAAATTAACAAATGCCAGGACTTGTCAGGTGGTCCAGTGGTTAAGACTCTGGGCTTCCACTGCAGGGGGCACAGGTTTGATCTCTGGTCAGGGAACTAAGATCCTGTATGCCCTGTGGTGTGTCCAAAATGAAAAAAAAATGTTTTTAATCAACAAATGTCTTCTAGGACATAATGGTAGCTAACCTCATGATTGGAGAAATACTAACGAAAACCACAGTGTGGCACCCTTAGTAAAGCATAAAATATTAGTAATATACTGTGGTGAAAAAGCTGGAGGTTGGGGGAGTCCTCTTATAAAATGCTAGTGGTAGTGCAATTAGTCAATTGAGGGCAACTTTGCAATAACTATAAAAATTTCAAATACATGAAACTCTGATCCCAAAAATCCATTTCTAGAAATCTCTCAGTTATGTTTGCATATGTGTAATCTATTGTGTGCAACTGTTTGT
Source organism: Capra hircus (assembly GCF_001704415.2). Lineage (NCBI taxonomy): Eukaryota > Metazoa > Chordata > Mammalia > Artiodactyla > Bovidae > Capra > Capra hircus. Next base: position 16,448,642 of record NW_017189516.1, read on the forward strand.
AATAATAAAAATAAGAAACAACCAGATCTCCATCAAAAGAAGATTGTTCAAATAAATATTGATACATCTGCCCAATGAGAAAGCTCTTTGCATAATTTCTTTATTGAAGTATAGCTGACTTACAATGTTGTGTTAGTTTCAGATGTACAGCACAGTGATTCACAGATATATGTGTGTGTATATATATTCTTTTTCAGATTCTTTTTCTTTATAGGTTATTACAAAATGCTAAGTATAGTTCCCTGTATTATACAGTAAGTCCTTGTTGGTTATCTATTTTACATATATTTTTATGTACTTATATGTAAAAGTCTACCAAAAAAAGGAAGGTGTGGAGTTGTGTACTTTCTCAATTTTATGCCATGAAAGTGTATTGCCTATTCAATTGTATATCTTAAAAAGTAATACAGAAAAATTTGAATATATTAAAAGCTGGGTATATTATTCGCTCAGTTGTGTCCAACTCTTTGCGACCCCATGAACTATAGCCTGCCAGGCTCTTATGTCCAGGGAATTCTCTAGGCAGGAATACTGGAGTGGGTTGCTATTCCCTTTTCCAGGAGATCTTGTTATGCAAGAAAATCTATGTTATGCAAAAACTCAGTCTTTATAGTTCTCTAGTTGGTCCCAGCAAAATTCTTGACAGATGGTTTTCAGAGAAATTTTACTTTGTAAAAATTCCATGTCAGACTGCCCTCTATTTGAGAGAAGTTCAATTCTATCTAGATTAGAGCTGCTAGAGTCTAAAGGAACAAATAGAGTTTGTTTAGGGAGTGGTTTTGACGATGTGCAGGCCTCTACTCTGTATCTCATCAAGCTCTGTGTTGCTTTCTGTTTCGTGCAGGACTGCAAGCTCATGGCACGGTGGCAGGGCTTTCTCAGAATCACTGTGATGCCTGGTCACCCACCACTGTGAGAACTCCTTGAGGGCACAGTCCATGACCTATTCTTCCTTTACATTTATCTTAGCAGAGTTTTTCAAACCATTTGTGGTAAAGGACCATTTTTTGTCAAATCCATTGTGTACCGATACTTTTATAAAATACAATAAAAGTGAATAACTAGAAAAATGAAATAAAAAAGACATAGAAAATACAAGTCCAATTCTTTTCTGATTATATTCAACAAACATAAAATTACTCTGTCAATGTTTTGTTAAGGTTTTGAAACATTTACTCCCAACTTCTTATTGCAGTCCAGTGATAAACAGTTTGTGGACTGCCACTGGGCCGTGGACCACACTTTGAGTAGTATTGTCTCCCAGCACCACCACAGTGCCCAGCTCATAGTAGGCAATGAATACGTGCTGAATTGACTATATCATTCTGCTAGTGTTTTCTATTTTGCAGAGTTTTCACATCTCTCTCCTCATTCTACCACCATAGCACCTTCAGAATTAAGTAGACCAGATTTTATCTTTCTCATCTAAAGAAGATGAGGCATGCAGATTAAGTGACTCGCCTGGACTGAAAACAGCCCGAATTAGTCTTTCACTCCTATTGCACTTTGTGGTGGCGGCACAAAGAAAACCTTCCTGTCAGAGAGCCTCCCAAGCATTCCACCAATTAGAAAAACTTGCCTTAAGCTTTCCAAAGGACCTCCTGGCATGTTGGTGTGATGGAAAGAACACAGGTTCTGGAGTTAAAGAGCTAGTCTGGAATTCAGGCTTTAGCAAGAGATTTTTACCTCTGAGCCTGTTTCCTTATCTCTGACATGGGGATAATGATAACTTCTCCACTAAGCTGTGCTAACTAAATGGTGAATATAAATAGACAAGTACGTAATTCAGAAAGACTGGTTATTATTAAAATTAGGTTTGGTTTAGAAGGGCCCCATTAAAGGACGTTGGGGGCTTCCCTGTTGACTCGGTGGTAAAGAATCTGCCTGCAATGCAGAAGACACGGGTTCAATCCCTGGGTGGGGAAGATCCCTTGGAGAAGGAAATGGCAACCCGCTTCAGTATTCTTGCCTGGGAAATTCCATGCACAGAGAAGCCTGGCGGGCTACAGACCATGGGGTCGCAAAGAGTCCGACACCACTGAGTGACTAACACTTTTAACTACTTGTTAGACATGCTCTGTCACCTAACCACGTGGAACGTGCGCCATCTACTGGTGGAATAAAGAACATAAAGAATAATAAAGAATAAAGAATCAGCTGCAGCTCAGTCACTCGGTCCTGCCCAACTCTTTGTGGCCCCATGGACAGCAGCATGCAGGGCTTCCCTGTCCATCACCAACTCCCGGAGCTTGCTCAAACTCATGTCCATCGAGTTGGTGATGCCATCCAACCATGTCATCCTCTGTTGTCTCCTTCTCCTGCCTTCAATCTTTCCCAGCATCAGGGTCTTTTCCAATCAGTCAGTTGTTCACATCAGGTGACCAAAGTATTGTAGCTGCAGCTTCAGCATCAGTCCTTCCAATGAATATTCAGGGTTGATCTCCCTTAAGGTTGACTGGTTTGATCTCCATGCTTTCCAAAGGACTCGCAAGAGTCTTCTCCAACACCACAGTTCAAAAGCATCAATTTTTCTGCACTTGGCTTTCTTTATGGTCCAACTGGAATCAGTAATTGTGCCCTTCTTGTCTTTCTCTTTTTACTCCTTCCCAGTTGTAACAAGTGCCTCTCCTGCCCCACAGTGAAAACAAGGTAGGAAATATGGTCTTCCACTTCCAACTGGTAGTAACAAGGCCACATCCCCTTTCGGACATAGTATCAGAAGAGGTCAACTAAAGAGGCAATTCAAATAAAATCCAGAGTCCCATCACATACCATAAAAAATCTCCAGAATAGAAATGAAAATAACCTGTAATAACAAGAAAATCAACCAACAGACACCAAGACCTACGTCACACATGTTGAACATGTGTATATGTTGGAATTATATGGAATTATAATGGAATTAAATAAATTATACAAGGATTTTAAAGCATTCAAGATAAAAACGATTCAAAGAGCAGTACTGAACAGGTTTGAAATGAGTAAAAACTAGAAAGGCTCAGCAAAGAAATAGATGACATAAAGGAAAACTGAATGGAAATTTTATCCTTAATACAGTTTTTTTAAATTGAAATATGGTTGATTTACAATGTTATATCAGTTTCAGGTATACAACATAGTAATTCAGTATTTTTTCAGATTATACTTCATTATAGACTATCGCAAGATAATGGCTAAAATTCCCTCTGCTATACAGTGTATCTTGTTGCTTATCTATTTTATAAATAGTAGTTTATATTTGTTAATCCCATACCCCTAATTTGTCCCTCTCCTCTTTGCTAGCCACGAGTTTGTTTTCTGTATCTGTGAGTCTGTTCTTGTTTTGCATCAACATGCATTTGTAGTTTTTTTTAGATTCCAAATATAAGTGATATCATACAGTATTTGTCTTCCTCTGTTTGACTTATTTCACTAAACATAATATTCTCTAGGTCCGTTCACATTGCTGCAAAAGGCAGAATTTCATTCTTTTTTATGGCTGAGTAATATTACAGTAATATTTGAAATGTAGTGCTGGAGAAGACTCCTGAAAGTCCCTTGGGCAGCAAGGACATCAAACCAGTCAATCTTAAGGGAGATCAACCCTGAATATTCACTGAAAGGGTTGATGCTGAAGCTGAAATACCAGTATTTTGGTCATCTGATTCGAACAGATGACTCACTGGAAAAGTCCCTGCTGCTGGGAAAGATTCAGGGCAGAAGGAGAAGAGGGAGTCAGAAGATGAGATAGCTGAATGGCATCACCAATGCAATGGACATGAACTTGGGCAAATTCCGGGAGATGGTGAGGGACAGGGAGGCCCAGCATGCTGCAGTCCATGGGACCACAAAAGAGTCAGATATGACTGAGCGACTAAACAACAATATTACAGTATAAGCACACACATACACACACCACGTCTTTGTAATCCAGTTGTCTGTTGATGAGCACATGGGTTGCTTCCATGTCTTTGCTATTGTAAATAGCATTGCTAAGAACATTGAAGAACTGCAGAACCTTAGAGGAAATAGAGTAGCCCTCATAGTCAGCAAGAGTCCAAAATGCAGTATTTGGATGCAATCTCAAAAATGACAGAATGATCTCCATTTGTTTCCAAGACAAACCATTCAATATCACAGTAATCCAAGTCTATGCCCCAACCACTAATGCCAAAGAAGCTGAACGGTTCTATGATGACTTACAAGATCTTCTAGAACTAACACCAAAAAAAGATGTCCTTTTCATCATAGGGGACTGGAACAAAAGTAGGAAGTCAAGAGATACCTGGAGTAACAAGCAAGTTTGGCCTTGGAGTACAAAATGAAGCTGGGCAAAGGCTAACAGAATTTTGCCAAGAGAACACACTGGTCATAGCAAACATCCTCTTCCAACACAAGAGACGACTCTAGACATGGACATCACCAGATGCTCAACACCAAAATCAGCCTGATTATATTCTTTACAGCCAAAGATGGAGAAGCTCTATACAATCAGCAAAAACAAGACCAAGAGCTGACTGTGGCTCAGATCATGAACTCCTTATTGCAAAATTCATACTTAAATTGAAGAAAGTAGGGAAAACCACTGATCATTCAGGTGTGACCTAAATTAAATCCCTTATGATTATACAGTGGAAGTGACAAATAGATTCAAGGGATTAGATCTGATAGACAGAGTGCCTGAAGAACTATGGACAGAGGTTCATGACACTGTACACGAGGCAGTGATCAAGACCACCCCCAACAAAAAGAAATGCAAAAAGGCAAAATGATTGTCTGAGGAGGCCTTACAAATAGCTGAGCAAAGAAGAGAAGCTAAAGGCAAAGGAGAAAAGGAAAGATATACCCATTTGAATGCAGAGTTCCAAAGAATAGAAAGGAGGGATAAGAAAGCCTTTCTAAGTGGTCAATGCAAAGAAATAGAGGAAGACAATAGGATGGGAAAGACCAGAGATCTCTTCAAGAAAATTGGAGATACCAAGGGAACATTTCATGCAAAGATGGGCTCAATAAAGGACAGAAATGGTTTGGACCTAACAGAAGCAGAAGATAGGAAGAAAAGGTGGCAAGAATACACAGAAGAACTATACAAAAAAGATCTTAGTGACCCAGATAACCATGATGGTGTGATCACCCATCTAGAGCCAGACATTCTGGAGTGAGAAATCAAGTGGGCTTTAGGAAGCATCACTATGAACAAAGCTAGTGGAGGTGATGGAATTCCAAATGAGCTGTTTCAAATCCTAAAAGATGATGCTGTGAAAATGCTGCACTCAATATGACAACAAATTTGGAAAACTCAGCAGTGGCCACAGGACTGGAAAAGGTCAGTTGTCATTCCAGTCTCAAAGAAAGGCAATGCTAAAGAATGCTCAAACCACCACACAATTGTGCTCATCTCACACACTAGCAAAGTAATGCTCACAATTCTCCAAGCCAGGCTTCAACAGTACATGAACCAAGAACTGCCAGATGTTCAAGCTGGATGTAGAAAAGGCAGAGGAACCAGAAATCAAATTGCCAACATCCATTTGATCATAAAAAAGCAAGAGAATTCAAGGAAAAAATATATACTTCTGCTTTATCGATTACACCAAAGCCTTTGACTATGTGGATCACAACAAACTGTGGAAAATTCTTAAAGATATGGGAATACCAAACCACCTTACCTGCCTCCTAAGAAATCTGTATGCAGGTCAAGAAGGAACAACTAGAACCAGATATGGAACAACGGACTGGTTCCAAATTGGAAAAGGGGTACGTCAAGGCTGTATGTTGTCACCCTGCTTATTTAACTTATATGCAGAGTACATCATGAAAAATGCCAGGCTGGATGAAGCACAAGCTAGAATCAAGATTGCCAGGAGAAATATCAATTACCTCAGATATTCAGATGACACCACCCTTATTGCAGAAAGTGAAGAGGAACTGAAAAGCCTCTTGATGAAAGTGAAAGAAGAGAGTGAAAAAGCTGGCTTAAAACTCAGCCTTCAAAGTCTAAGATCATGGCATCCAGTCCCATCACTTAATGGCAAATTGATGGGGAAACAATGGAAACAGTGACAGACTTTATCGTTTGGGGCTCCAAAATCACTGCAGATGGTGATTGCAGCCATGAAAGTAAAAGACACTTGCTCCTTGGAAGAAAAGTTATGACCAACCTCAGTTCAGTTCAGTTCAGTCGCTAAGTCGTGTCTGACTCTGCGACCCCATGAATTGCAGCACGCCAGGCCTCCCTGTCCATTACCAACTCCCGGAGTTCACTCAGACTCACGTCCATCGAGTCAGTGATGCCATCCAGCCATCTCATCCTCTGTCGTCCCCTTCTCCTCCTGCCCCCAATCCCTCCCAGCATCAGAGTCTTTTCCAATGAGTCAACTCTTCGCATGAGGTGGCCAAAGTACTGGAGTTTCAGCTTTAGCATCATTCCTTCCAAAGAAATCCCAGACAGCATATTAAAAAGCAGAGACATTACTTTACCAACAAAGGTTCGTCTGCTCAAAGCTATGGTTTTTCAAGTAGTCATGTATGGATGTGACAGTCGGACCATAAAGAAAGCTGAGCACAGAACTGATGCTTTTGAACTGTGGTGCTGGAGAAAACTCTTGAGAGTCCCTTGGACTGCAAGGAGATCCAACCAGTCCATCCTAAAGGAAACCAGTCCTGACTATTATTGGAAGGACTGATGCTGAAGCTGAAGCTCAAATACTTTGGCCACCTGATGCGAAGAACTGACTCATTGGAAAAGACCCTGATGCTGAGAAAGATTGAAGGCGGGAGGAGAAGGGGACAACAGAGAATGAGATGGTTGGATGGTATCACCAACTTGATAGACGTGAGTTTGGGCAAACTCCGGGAGTTGGTGATGGACAGGGAAGTCTGGCATGCTGCAGTCCATGGGATTGCAAAGAGTCAGACATGACTGAGCAACTGAACTGAACTGAAGAACACTGGGGTGCATGTGTCCTTTCAAATTAGTATTTTCACTTTTCCCTGGATATATTCCCAGGAGTGGAATTGCTAGATCATATAGTAGTCCTATTCTTAGTTCTTTGAGTAACCTCCGTACAGTTTCCCATAGTGGCTACACCAATTTACGTTCCCATCAACAGGATATAAGGGTTTCCTTTTCACCATATCTTTTCCAACTCTTGTTATATGTAGACTTTTAAAACATTATTTATTTATTTATTTTGGTTGCCCTAGTTCTTCGTTGTTCCATGCAGCCCTTCTCTAGTTTTGGTGAGTGGGGGCTGCTCTTCACTGTGGTACACAGGTTTCTCATTGCGATGTCTTCTCTTAGTGCAGAGCATGGGCTCTACACATGCAGGCTTCAGTTGTTGTAACATGCAGGCTTGATAGTTGCAGCTCACAGGCTCAGTAGTTGTGGCACGTGGGCTTAGTTGCCCAGAGGCATGTGGAATCTTCCCAAACCAGTGACTGAGCCCACGTCTCCTGCATTGGCAGGTGGATTCTTTACCACTGGACCACCAGGGAAGTCCTTGTAGACTTTTTGATGATATCCATTCTGACAGATGTGAGTTGACATCTCATTGTTGTTTTGATTTGCATTTCTCTAACAGTTAGCAAAGTTTCAGGTACCTGTTAGCCATCTGTATGTATCTTTTGTAAAATTTCTATTCAGGTCTTCTGCCCATTTTTTTATTGGATTGTTTGGGTTTTTGATACTGAGCTGTATCTGTTTCTATATTTTGGATATTAACCAATTGTCAGTCACATCATTTGAAAATATTTTCTCTCATTCAGTAGTTTGTCTCTTTGTTTTGATGGATTTTTTTTGCTGTGCAAAAGCTTTTAAGTTTAATTAGGCCCCATTTATTTATTTTTGCTTTTATTTCTTTTGCTGATCTAAAAAATATTGCTATGATCTATGTCAAAGAGTGTTCTGCCTATGTTTTCTTCTAGGCATTTTACAGTTTCAATTCTTACATTTAGGTCTCTAAACCATTTTGAACTGTTTAAGTATAATGCAAGGGCATGTTCTTATTGTTTTACATGTAGCTGTCCTGTTTTCTCAGCATCAGTTGTTGAAGAGACTGTCTTTTCTGCATTCTGTACACTTGCTTCCTGTACACTTGCTTCCACTGTCATGGATTAATTGACCATAGGTGCATGGTTTTATTCCTGGTCTCTCTATTCTGTTCCATTGAGCTATGTGCCTATTTTTGTGCCAGTACCATGCTGTTTTGATTATTGCAGCTTTGTAGTATAGTCTGAGCTCTGGGAGGGTTATACCTCTAGATTTGTTCTTTTTTTCAAGATTGCTTTGGCAATTCAGGGTATTTTGTGGTTCCATATGAGTTTTAGGATTATTTTTCCTAGTTCTGTGGAAAACGTCATGGATATTTTGATAGGGATTGCCAAAAGGAAATTTTAGAACTGGAAAATATGCAATTTTCCAAATTTGGGGGAAAGATATGAACCTACAGTCCAGTGACTTGGAAGCCACAAACAGAATAAATGCAAAGAAATCCACACCGAGGTACATCATAATCAAACTTTTGAAAGCTAAAAGCAGAGAAAAAACTTTTGAAAGCACCAAGTGAGACATGACACCTTACTTAGGAGGAAGCTAGCTGTTTGAATTAAGACATGGTTCTCATCAGAAACCATGGAAGCCAGAAGGAAGTGGCACAGCACTTTTCAAGTGCCAAAAGAATAGAATACATAAAGAACACTTGAAACTGAACAGTAAAATAAAGCAAATAATCCAATTAGAAAATGAGCAAAAAACACGAAGAAACATTTCACTGAAGTGGATAAACAGAAGGCAAATAAACACCTAAAAAGATGCTCAATGTCACTAGCATTTAAGGAAATTTAAGTAACACTATGGTGAGATATCACTAGACACCTCTTAGAACTGCTAAGCTAAAACAAACAAACAAGCAAAACCTGATAATACTAAATGCTGGCAAGGATGTGGAGAAACTGGATGTTTTATACATTTCTGATGGGAATGTAAAATGGTAGTTACTCTGGAAATATCTTAGTATTTTCTTAATAAACTAAACATATACTTAGCATATAACCAAGAACAAACTCAAGGTGCTGTATGAGGAGGAACAGAAGGGGCCCATGACCACCCTGTGTCACTGCAACTTCCACCTGATGTCAGCCATCTACCAGAAGAGCTTTCTATGGAGCATGTGGCCCAGCAAGCTGAGGGGCATGGTCTTTATTAGCACACGACTGTACTTCCACCAGATAATTAGTGTGGAGCATTTCATCCTGGCCATGGCTGTTATGAAGAGCATTTCAACTGCTATGCTATCAGGAGGAGGGCAAGACTCTGAGCCTCTGGTTTGGGGATCACAAGCCCCTCGAGGTGTACATTGTAGACCTCATGGTGAACAATACTCAAATGGGATTCAGTATGTCTGCCCAAGACCACAAGCTCATCATCTACCTGTACCTGCTGAAAGCCAAGGAGAGTTCCAGAGACATGTGCCTGCTGCAGGGGGCAGACTTCCACATGGGCACCTAAGTGAATATGATTTGGAGGACCCTGGATAGAAGGCCACCTAAAGGCCCACCAAAAATGTCAGTGGTGTGGGAGAACAAGCATGTCACATGGTTTGTCACACAGGACAATGACATAAGGCTTCAGAGGCTGCCGAAGCTGAAGAACAGGCTGACCACCCTGCTGCCACATCTCGCTTGGCTTAAGCCCCGTGATGGTTAGGTGTAGTACATAGACTGTCGCATTCTATAGAATGTGGTGCTGACCGTCCTCACCCCAGATGTTCAACTGCTGTCTTCACTTCGAAACTGAAGTGTTGTGAGCTGGCCAAGATCACCACCATGCCTGGCACTGTCCTAGATGACCTGATAGAGACTTACAGTATCACCACCCACTTCTAGACACAGGGACGCTGTCATCATCCCCATGCAATGTTTTCCTTTTATTTATGAAACACAAGGAAGTGGGGAGGGGAAAACGATTGATACATGCAATAACTGAAATGGATCTTGAGGATGGTGAGTGTAAAAAAGCAATCTCAAAAAGTCACATATTATAGGATTCCATTTACTTAAGATTTTCAAAATGAGGAATTTGTAGAGATGGAGAATAAATTAGTGGTTGCCATGGATGAGGAATAGTGAAGGGAGGGGAGTGACTAAGAAGGAGTAGCACAAAGGAGATCTTTATGGTGATAGAACAGTTCTTTATCTTGACTGTTGTGGTGGTTACACAAATCTACACTTGTGATAAAAATGGCATAGAAGTATTCACACACTTTGTACCAATGTCAATTTCCTATACCATTGTCAGTAGTTTGTAACATGTAACTGTGGAGGAAATCTGGGTGAAACTTACAAAGGACCTCCATATTATTTTCATAACTTCCTGTGAATCTATAATAATTTCAAATTTAAAAATTTTTTAAAGAATGGAGGACTTGTAGACGTTGAATATGGATGATTCTGATGAGGAATTTTGCTTTACAGTGGGGCAGAGAAATCAGGTGGGTAGAGAGCAAGAGAAGGTGATTCAAAAGAAGACTTTAATTTTTTTTTAATGAGAGAGCATGGTTGTAGCTGATGGGAAACACTCTGAAGGGGAAAAAAGCTTGAGGGGCAGGAGAGGAAGGAATTACCAGAAGAGTGGAGGGGTTGGCTTCAGCTAAGAGCCGGGACAGTTCATCCATAGTCATAGGAGAACGGGTAGAATATATACACAGATTTAGATAGGTAAGTAATATATGCAGTGGTAGAAATTTATGGGCTTTATTTTCTGATTGCCTCTGTTTTTTCAGTGAAATTGGAAACAAGGTCATGAGCTGAGAGTGAGGACATGGGTGCGGAGGTGTTAGAGGTTTGAAGGGAGAAGAGAAGGTATGAAATAGTTGTCTAGGAAACAGAGAGTAAATGGACTAGGATAATATTATGTGATTTCCTGGCAACATTAAGTGCCCACTTGAGGTTCATGGTCTGGAATTTAAAGTGAAAGTGTAATTTTGTGCTTTTCCCTAGCCATGTTCCGCTCCAGGGGTATAGGAGAGGGATAGGAGTCACTGGAAATGACAAAATGGAGGAAGAGACTGCAATTAGGTGGAGGACAAAACTGTAGGAGAGAATTTTAAGGGACTGAGAGGCTAGAGTGTTAGAAGAATCAGGTGTTAAGATATTGAAATTACAAAGAATTAAGACAAGCTTAATTGCAGAGAGTTACAGTGAGACAGAAGCTAAACTGTACATATTATATATGTGTATTAGTCGCTCAATCATGTCCAACTCTTTGTGACCCCATGGACTATAGCTGGCCAGGCTTCTCTGTCCATGGAATTCTCTAGGCAAAAATACTGCCATTCCCTTCTCCAGGGGATCTTCCCGACCCAGGGATCATACCCGGATCTCCTGCATTACAGGCAGTTCTTTACCATCTGAGCCACCAGGAAAGCCCGCACATATTATATAGTATATTTAATATATTTAACATATTAAGTGATAGGAAATTCAAAGAAAGACGGAGATTTCTGGGGAAGAGAAAGAGAATGATTTGAAAATAGCAGTGAGGGACTTCAATTTGTGGGAATAAAAATTACCAGTGCTCAAGAGGATTGTAAGGTCCTTGGGTAGATTCAGATTTCAGTCAGATTAAGGTGAGGAAGCATTCAGTAAACAGGGAAAAAATATAGAGAGTTTTACTAAAGACCTTGAGTACTAAGTAGGATGATTATATAATTTATCATCCAAGCTGGGATACTTATGCAAATGACAAACGTTAAACTAGACGAGACAGTGGCACACCATGTATAAACTGGAATTGTCCTGGGCAAACCAGGACTAGGATTTCACAGGACAAAGTGGAAGGATTTCAAGGCTAAGAGGTGGGACTAGGTTAGGTGAATACACAAAATTGTGTGACACTAGAACATGAAATATGCAGGTAGTGACCAAGGAGTCCCAGGGATTTTGTAATGACTGACATAAAGTTGAAGGTCATGAAGAGCTTAGTTCTGATGATATTAAGGCAGAGTATGGTGGCAAGTCTGTGAGTGCTGAGAGGGAGAAACGGGTGGCTGTTTGTGACCTGGCCTTCACTCCTGCCAATGGATATGCAGAGCCCTGGATAAGGGAGTTCTATTTCCAGTCAGACAAAAGCTGAATCCTAAGCCCCACTGAGGAAGATTTTTATATTTCTGAAACTCTTTGTGCTTCCAGTCCAAACTATTTGGGGGAACTGAAACTGAAATGACTACAGGTGAGGAAATTAATAAGCCTACCTGTGAAAATAGATGTTTTTCTAGAACTCTCTTGCTTTTTTGATTATCCAGCAAATGTTGGCAATTTAATCTCTGGTTCCTCTGCCTCTTCTAAAACCAGCTTGAACATCTGGAAGTTCACGGTTCATGTATTGCTGAAGCCTGGCTTGGAGAATTTCGAGCATTACTTTAATAGCGTGTGAGATGAGTGCAATTCTGTGGTAGTTTGAGCATTCTTTCGCATTGCTTTTCTTTGGGATTAGAATGAAAACTGACCTTTTCCAGTCCTGTGGCCACTGCTGAGTTTTCCCAATTTGCTGGCATATTGAGTGCAGCACTTTCACAGCATCATCTTTTAGGATTTGAAATAGCTCATTTGGAATTCCATCACCTCCACTAGCTTTGTTCATAGTGATACTCCCTAAGGCCCACTTGACTTCGCGCTCCAGGATGTCTGGCTCTAGGTGAGTGATCACACCATCGTGATTATCTGGGTCATGAAGATCTTTTTTGTATAGTTTTTCTGTGTATTATTGCCACCTCTTCTTAATATCTTCTGCTTCTGTTAGGTCCATACCATTTCTGTCCTTTATCGAGCCCATCTTTGCATGAAATGTTCCCTTGGTATCTCTAATTTTCTTGAAGAGATCTTAGTCTTTCCTATTCTGTTGTTTTCCTCTATTTCTTTGCATTGATCACTGAGGAAGGCTTTCTTGTCTCTCCTTGCTATTCTTTGGAACTCTGCATTCAAATGGGTATATCTTTCCTTTTCTTCTTTGCTTTTCACTTCTCTTCTTTTCACAGCTATTTGTAAGGCCTCCTCAGACACCCATTTTGCTTTTATGCATTTCTTTTCCATGGAGATGGTCTTGATCCCTGTTTCCTGTACAATGTCATGAACCTCTGTCTATAGTTCATCAGGCACTCTGTCTATCAGATCTAGTCCCTTAAATCTATTTGTCACTTCCACTGTATAATCATAAGGGATTTTATTTAGGTCAAACCTGAATGGTCTAGTGGTTTTCCCCACTTTCTTCAATTTATGTCTGAATTTGGCAATAAGAAGTTCATGATCTGAGCCACAGTGAGCTCCCGGTCTTGTTTTCGCTGACTGTATAAAGCTTCTCCATCTTTGGTTGCAAAGAATATAATCAATCTGATTTCCTGTACGCAGGTCAGGAAACAACAGTTAGAACTGGACATGGAACAACAGGCTGATTCCAAATAGGAAAAGGAGTACATCAAGGCTGTATATTGTCACCCTGCATATTTAACTTATACGCAGAGTACACCATGAGAAACGCTGGGTTGGAGGAAGCACAGGCTGGAATCAAGATTGCTGGGAGAAATATCAATAATCTCAGATATGCAGATGACACCACCCTTATGGCAGAAAGTGAAGAACTAAATAGCCTCTTGATGAAAGTGAAAGAGGAGAGTGAAAAAGTTAGCTTAAAGCTCAACATTCAGAAAACTAAAATCATGGCATCTGGTCCTATCACCTCATGGCAAATAGATGGGGAACAGTGGAAACAGTGGCTGACTTTATTTTGGGGGGCTCCAAAATCACTGCAGATGGTGATTGCAGCCATGAAATTAAAAGATGCTTGCTCCTTGGAAGGAAAGTTATGACAAATCTAGACAGCGTATTAAAAAGCAGAGACATTACTTTGTCAAGAAAGGTCCGTCTAGTCAAGGCTATGGTTTTTCCAGTGGTCATGTATGGATATGAGAGTTGGACTGTGAAGAAAGCTGAGCGCCGAAGAATAGATGCTTTTGAACTGTGGTGTTGGAGAAGACTCTTGAGAGTCCCTTGGACTGCAAGAAGATCCAACTAGTCCATCCTAAGGGAGGTCAGTCCTGGGTGTTCATTGGAAGGACTGATGTTGAAGCTGAAACTCCAATACTTTGGCCACCTGATGTGAAGAGCTGACTCATTTGAAAAGACCTTGATGTTGTGAAAGATTTAAGGCAGGAGGAGAAGGGGACGACAGAGGATGAGATGGTTAGATGGCATCACCAACTTAATGGACATGAGTTTGGGTAAACTCCGGGAGTTAGTGATGGACAGGGAGGCCTGGCGTGCTGCGGTTTATGGGGTCGCAAAGAGTCAGACATGACTGAGCAACTGAACTGAACTGAACTGAACCTATGAAAATCTGAGGATAGGGAAAGACAAGGGACTCAGTGGTATTTCCAATGGAACATATAGGGAAACACACTAACATTGACACAGGTAGAAATACAAAGCTGAACAGGAAAAAACCCTAACAGCACGAGAACAAAATGGTTTAAGATGCTGCTGAATTACTCAACATCTCTTATTCCTCTTTTCTTATCTGTGTTCATTCCCTAGGTGAGTTTATTTCATGGTTTTAATTACCATTAATATGCTTATAACTTCCCTACAAATAACAAATGCTGGAGAGGGTGTAGAGAAAAGGGAACCTCCTACACTGTTGGTGGGAATGTAGATTGGTGCAGCCATTATGGAAAACAGTATAGAGATTCCTTAAGAAACTAAAAATAGGGCTACCATATGATCCAGCAATCTCACTCCTGGGCATATATCCAGGGAAAACCATAATTAAAAAGGATACATGCATCCCAATGTTCATTGCAGCACTATTTACAATAGTCAGAACATGGAAGCAACCTAAATGTCCTTCAACAGAGGAATGGATGAAGAAGATGTGATATATATAAACAAGGGAATAATACTCAGCCATAAAAAAGAATGAAATAATGCCGTTTGCAGCAATATGGATGGACCTAGAAATATTCATCACTAGGTGAAGTAAGTTTGACAAAGAGAAATATCATATGATATCACTCGTGTATGGAATCTAATTTTTTAAATGATACAATTGAACTTATTTACAAAACAGAAACAGTCTTACAGATTTTTTAAAAAACAAGAATAAACAAATGGGACCTAATTAAATTCAAAAGGTTTTGCACAGCAAAGGAAACCATAAACAAAATGAAAAGACAACCCACCGAATGAGAGAAAATATTTGCAAATGATGCAACCAACAAGGGATTAGTCTCCAAAATATACAAACAGCTCATGCAGCTCAATATAACAGCAACAACAACAAAAAACAACCCAATCAAAAAGTGGGCAGAAGATCTAAAAAGACATTTTCCCAAAGAAGACATACAGATGGCCAACAGGTACATGAAAAGATGCTCAACGTCACTGTTAGAAAAATGCAAATAAAAGCTGCAAGGAAGTGTCACCTCACACCAATGACAATGGGCATCATCAAAAAATTGACAAACAAATGCTGGAGAGGATGTGGAGAAAAGGGAACCCTCCTACACTGTTGGTAGAAATATAAGTTGGTACAGCCACTATGGAAAACAGTATGAAGATTCCTCAAAAACCAAAAGTAGAATTGCCACATGATCTAGCAATCCCACTCCTGCACATATATGTGGACAAAACTATAATTCAAAAAGATCCATGCACCCCTATGTCCATAGTACCACTATCTACAATAGCCAAGACATGGAAGCAACCTAAATGTCCACTGACAGAAGGATGGATAAAAAAATGTAGCATAAATATATATATATAATACACATTATATATATTATATATGTATTAACACACACAATGGAATACAACTCAGTCATTAAAAGAATGAAATAATGCCATTTGCAAGAACTTGGAAGCAATTAAAGATTATATTCTAGGTGAGCTAAGTCAGAAAGACAAAGACAAATACCATACAATATTACTTGTATGTGGAATCTAAATACTGCACAGAGAGTTCCTTAGTGGTCCAGTGGCTAAGACTCCACACTCTTAATTCCGGGTGGGGGGGGGGGCAGTGGCCTGGGTATGATTTCTGGTCAGGGAACTAGATCCATATGCCACAACTAAGAGTCCACATGCCACCACTAAATATCCTGAGTGCCACAACTAAAACTCAGAGCAGCCAAAATAAATAAATATTAAAAGTAAAAAACAAAATAAAATATGGCACAAATCAACATATCTACAAAACAGAACAGACTCATAGATATAGAGACCAGACTTGTGGTTGCAAAGAGGAATGGGGAGCAGGGGGTTGGATTGGGGGTTTTGGATTAGCAGATGCAAACTACTATATATTTGTATAACTGAGTAACTTTGCTGTAACCAGAAAATAATACAACATTGTAAATCAATTATACTTCAATAAGAAAGTGAAAAAGGAGTGAAAAAGTTGGCCTAAGGCTCAACATTCAGAAAACTAAGATCATGGCATCCGGTCCCATCACTTCATGGCAAATAGATGGGGAAACAGTGGAAACAGTAGCTGACTTTATTTTGGGGGGCTCCAAAATCACTGTAGATGGTGATTGCAGCCAAGACCAAAACCAATACAATACTGTAAAGTAATTAGCCTCCAATTAAAATAAATAAATTTAAATTAAAAATAAAAATAAAAAGTTTTTTTAAAGTACATAATTATCCTTACTAGAAAAAAAATAAAAAAATAAAAGACGCTTACTCCTTGGAAGGAAAGTTATGACCACCCTAGACAGCATATTAAAAAGCAGAGACATTACTTTGTCAACAAAGGTCCATCTAGTCAAGGCTATGCTTTTTCCAGTGGTCATGTACGGATGTGAGAGTTGGACTGTGAAGAAAGCTGAGCACCAAAGAACTGATGCTTTTGAACTATGGTGTTGGAGAAGACTCTTGAGAGTCCGTCCCTTGGACTGCAAGGAGATCCAACCAGTCCATCCTAAAGGAGGTCAGTCCTGGGTGTTCATTGGAAGGACTGATGTTGAAGCTGAAACTCCAATACTTTGGCCACTTGATGTGAAGAGCTGACTCATTTGAAAAGACCCTGATGCTGAGAAAGATTGAGGGCAGGAGAAGGGGATGACAGAGGATGAGATGGTTAGATGGCATCACCAACACAATGGACATGGGTTTGGGTGGATTCCGGGAGTTAGTGATGGACAGGGAGGCCTGGCGTGCTGCATGGGGTCGCAAAGAGTTGGACACGACTGAGCAACTGAACTGAACTGACTGATATCTTAATAAAATAAATTTTAAAAAATATGCTTATGACTTCCAAGCTTATCACTCTAAACCTAATATCTCCCTTAAATTTCAGATCATAGAACTGCCTTCTTGACATCTCAACTTGGATGTCTAATAGGTGTCTTAAACTTAATATGTTCGATACTAAAGCCCTGATTTTTCCTTAAAAATGTGATCCACCCCCACCATGACTCATCTCAGTTAATGGAAAACTATTCTTCCTCAAGCCAAAATCCATTGATCACAGCTTTAACCCTATTTGTATCCCCAATTCTCTTTGGTTTGTCTCTTTTTCTCATACCCTACATTCAATCTATTAGCAACTCCTTTTGGTTTTCTCTTCAAATACACCCAAAATTACACCATTTCTAACCTTTGCCAACACTACTTCACTGTTCCTAAATATCATGATATCTCCCGTGGATACTGTAATATTCTCCTGGTTAGTCTCCCTGATTCTACCCTTGCCACTCTATATTCTGTTCATAACACAGAAGTCATAGTGATCCTTTTATAACAAAAATCAAATACTACTACTCCTGTGTTCAAAACTCTCCAATAGCGTCTTCATGTTATTCAAACAAAAATCCATACACCTTATCATGGTCTGCAAGAAAGACCCTATGATGTGTTCCCTGCACAACTCTCCTCTGGACACACATAATTTTGTATTGCTGTTTTAGACCTGCCATGCCCTTCAACCTCAGGGCCTTTGCTCTTGCTGTTCTCTGTGCCTGGAAAGCTCTTCTTTCCCCTCCCCGCTACCACATATCCCCTTGGCAAGCTCCTCACTTCATTTGGGTCTCTATCACATATATTATCTTTCCCTTCTACCATTCCTAAAATGCCACCTCCTTTGTCATCAATTCCCTTGATTTATTTTTCTTCAAGCACTTTTTACAAGGCTATATACTTTACCCATTTTATTTATTATCACTTCCTCCCACTAGAATATAAATTTCATGAAGTCTAGAACTTTCATTCATCACAACATCTATGGCCCTAACAAGAATGCCTTTGTACAGAGTAGGTAGTAACAATTTTGATTGAATGGAGACAAAAGTATAAATAATTAGATAGAAATAAATTTTAAAAGATATTATATACATATATGTTACTTTAAGTAAAATACTGGTTTTAGATTTATTCCTAGCTACCTCATAGGCTTTTTTTCTGCTTACTTCTTCTTAAAATATTTATTTATTTTTAATAGATTGATGATTGCTTTACAATATTGATTTGATTTCTGTCATACATTAACATGAATTAACCATAAGTGTACATATATCCCCCCTCTTGAATCTCTTCCCTCCCACCTCCCGCCCAATGAGATCCTCCTTGAAAATTATATTTAACTGCTAATTGCTACCATCTAGGAACTCTACTGTCATTTATGAGAAATTCTTGTATCTACCAATTTTGATGAATTCTCTTATTCTAATAGTTTTGTAGGTCCTTATAGTTTTTTTATATAAACAGCCATATCATATATATATGTATTATATATATATCTTCTTTTTTGACCTTTGTTCCTTTTTTTTTTCTTTTTATCATCTTAGTACATTGTTAAAACTTCTAATTTAATGTTGGCTAGTAATGGTGCTGGGTTTCATGTAGGTTTTGGGTGTATACCCTTTTTCAACTCTATATCTCTTATGTTTTGTTGTTTATTTGTTTTTAAATAAT
This sequence comes from Capra hircus, assembly GCF_001704415.2. NCBI lineage: Eukaryota > Metazoa > Chordata > Mammalia > Artiodactyla > Bovidae > Capra > Capra hircus. The sequence continues at coordinate 16,467,584 of NW_017189516.1, forward strand.
AAATGGGCCAATTTTCATTCCAATCCCAAAGAAAGACAATGCAAAAGAATGTTCAAACTATCGCACGACTGCATTCATCTCACATGCTAGCAAAGTAATGCTCAAAATTCTCTAAGCTAGGCTTCAACAGTATGTGAACCAAGAACTTCCAGATATTCAAGCTGCATTTAGAAAGGGCAGAGGAACCAAACATCAAATTGCCAGCATCCACTGGATCATAGAATGTATTCCAGGTGGCTTCATGGGCTTCCCAGGTGACTCAGTGGTAAAGCATCCGCCTGCCAATGCAGGAGATGCAGGTTTGATCCATGGGTTGGGAAGATCCCTGGGTCCCTGGAAAAGGAGATAGCAACCCACTCCAGTGTCCTTGTCTGGGAAACCTCATGGATGGAGGAGGCTGGCAGTAGCAAAAAAGTTGGACATGGCATAATGACTAAACAACAACATTGGCTTATAGAAAAAGCAAGAGAATTCCAGAAAAAACATCTATTTCTGCTGTATTGACTACGTCAAAGCTTTTGACTGTGTGGATCACAATAAACTGTGGAAAATTCTTAAAGAGATGGGAAAACCAGACCACCTTACCTGCCTCTTGAGAAACCTGCATGCAGGTCAAGAAGCAATAGTTAGAACTGGACATGGAGCAACAGACTGGTTCAAAATTGAGAAAGGAGTACGTCAAGGCTGTATATTGTCACCCTGCTTATTTAACTTATATGCAGAGTACATCATGCAAAATGCCAGGCTGGATGAAGCACAAGCTGGAATCAAGATTGCTGGGAGAAATATCAATAACCTCAGATATGCAAATGACACCACCCTTATGGCAGGAAGCAAAGAGCCTCTTGGTGAAAGAGAGCCTGATTCTGGGAAAGATTGAAGGTGGGAGGAGAAGGGGACAACAGCGGACGAGACAGTTGGATGGCATCACCAACTTGATGGACATGAGTTTGAGCTAGCTCCAGTAGTTGGTGATGAGCAGGGAAGCCTGGTGTGCTGCAATCCATGGGGTCGCAAAGAGTCGAACACGACTGAGTGACTGAACTGAACTGAATGAATGGGTGTTAAATTTTAAGTTACTTTTTCTACAGCTAAGATGATCATGTGGTTTTTCTCTTTTTTAACTATTAGTGTGGTGAATTACATTAACAGATTCTCTAAATCACCCTTGAAATAATGGTATAAACCCTATTTGTTCATATTTTTTAAATGTGAAGGAATAAATCTGCCTGCATTTTAGTTAAGAGTTTTCATTTATGTTTATAATCAAGATTGTTGTCTAAATTCTTTTTCACGCCCTATCTTGGTCAGGTTTGGACATGAAGGTTTTTCTAGCCACAAAGGATTGAATGTCCTATTTCACCAGGAAATTTAAGGTTATATAATTTTTGGAGGTTGGTTTTTTAAAAAAAGAAAGCTATCATAAAGTCATTTTGGCCTCATGCCTTTTCTTGAGGGGATTTTTTACTACCATTTTGACTTATTTAATATTGGATTGGCCAATATCTTCATTCAGGTTTTTCTATAACAGGTTACAGGAAAATTCAAAGGAACTTTTTGGCCACCCCAACAGTTACAGGTATATTCAGCTTTTGAAACTTCTCTATATACTTTGGATACAAGTCCTTTGTTAAGTATGGATTTGCAAATATTTTATCCTGATCTGATGTTTGTCTTTTCATTCTCTTAACAACATTTTTCTAAGACAAATTTCAATTTAATAAAGTTCAGTTTACCAATTTATTCTTTAATGGGCCATCATTTTGGCATTATGTATGAGAAATACGTGCCTAACTCAAGGTTAAAACAAAAGGTTTTCTACTATGTTCTTTTCCAGAAGTTTTATGGCTTTAGATTTATGACCATTTTGAGTTAATTTTTATAAATGAAAAGAGGCATGCATCAAAGTTTACTTTTTTGCATATGGATATCTAACATTTGAGCACTGTTGTTGAAAATGCTTTTCTTTCCTAATGAATTGCCTTTGTATCTTTGTCAAAAATCAATTCTGTGGGCCTAAGTTTGGACTCTCTATTCTGTTCCATTGATCTATTTACCAATATTCATGCCAATACCACACTGTCTTGATTACTGTACCTTTATAAGAAGTCTTGAAGTCAGATATTTTAAGTATTCCAACTTTTTCTTTTTCAAAATTGTATTTGAATAAATGTATCAAATCATCAGATTATACACCTTAAGCTTACACAATGTTATATGTCAACTGTATCTCAAAAAAGCTGGAAAAATTCAAGCAAGCACCAAAATCTCAGTAACAAATAGTGGCTTATTACAGTATTTTAAAAAATCAAAATTAATGTAAACATACCTATTGAATAAAATATAATATTAATATTTTAAATAAAGATACAATCTGACCTTGGAATCAATTGCATGTCCCTTAAAAAATTGTATTTGACTATTCTAGGTGCTTGCACTAACCTATGAATTTTAGAATTTGCTTGTCAGTTTCTACAAAATTCTGTTAGGATTTTTACTGAGACTGCATTGAATCTTTAGATCAATTTGAAGACAACTGATATCCTAACAATATTGAGTCTTCAGATCCATGATGAGGATGTACCTCTTGATTTATTTATATCTTTTGTAATATCTTCCAGCAGTGTTTTCTAGTTTTCTTTTCTTCCAAGCTTTTTTAATGTGGACCATTTTTAAAGTCTTTATTGAATTTTTTACAATATTGTTTCTGTTTTTTTTTTAATGTTTTGGCTTTTTAGCTGTGAGGTACGTGGGGTCTTAACTACCTAACCAGGGGTTGAACCCACACCCTCTGCACTGAAAGATGAAGTCTTAATCATTGGACCGCCAAGGAAGTCCCTATAGTTTTCAATGCATAGATCTTGCACATATTTTATTAGATTTTTGTCTCTAAGTATTTTATGGTGTAGATTTTTAAAGTTAAATTTCCAATAGTATGCAGCTTGTATTAAAAAATGCAATTGATTTTTGCATCTTGCTCTTGTATCCTACAGCATTGTAAAATTCATGTATTAGTCCTAGTAGCCTCTTTTGTAGATTCCTTAGCATTTTCTACGTAGCATTCTCTTGTCATCTGACAGTTTGGAGTTTCACCTCTCCCTTTCTACTCTGTATACCTTTTTTTTTTTTTTTTTGGTCTTTATTGTATTGGCTAAAACCTCCAGTAGAATAACAAATATAAGCAGAGAGTATATTATCTTCCCTTGTTCCTGATTGGCCTCAAAGTATTCCATCTTTCACTATAAGTATGATTTTACACATAGATTTTTTGTGGGTTTTCTTTAATAGATTGAGGAGATTCCTTTCTTTTCCTAGTTTGCTGAGAATTTTTATCATGATGGGATGTTGGATTTTGTAAAGTACTTTTTCAGAATCTACTGAATTGATCATATGGTTTGTTACTTTTTCATCTTTTAATATTGTGAAATACGTTGCTTGGTTTTCAAATTTTAAATCCTCCTGTACTCTTGGATCACAATAAACTGTGGAAAATTCTGAGAGATGGGAATACCAGACCACCTGACCTGCCTCTTGAGAAATTTGTATGCAGGTCAGGAAGTAACAGTTAGAACTGGACATGGAACAACAGACTGGTTCCAAATAGGAAAAGGAGTGCGTCAAGGCTGTATGTTGTCACCCTGCTTATTTAACTTATATGCAGAGTACATCATGAGAAACGCTGGACTGGAAAAAACACAAGCTGGAATCAAGATTGCCGGGAGAAATATCAATAACCTCAGATATGCAGATGACACCACCCTTATGGCAGAAAGTGAAGAGGAACGAAAAAGCCTCTTGATGAAAGTGAAAGTGGAGAGTGAAAAAGTTGGCCTAAAGCTCAACATTCAGAAAACGAGGATCATGGCATCCGGTCCCATCACTTCATGGGAAATAGACGGGGAAACAGTGGAAACAATGTCAGACTTTATTTTTTGGGGGCTCCAAAATCACAGCAGATGGTGATTGCAGCCATGAAATTAAAAGACGCTTACTCCTTGGAAGAAAAGTTATGACCAACCTAGATAGCATATTCAAAAGCAGAGACATTACTTTGCCGACTAAGGTCCATCTAGTCAAGGCTATGGTTTTTCCTGTGGTCATGTATGGATGTGAGAGTTGGACTGTGAAGAAGGCTGAGTGCCGAAGAATTGATGCTTTTGAACTGTGGTGTTGGAGAAGACTCTTGAGAGTCCCTTGGACTGCAAGGAGATCCAACCAGTCCATTCTGAAGGAGATCAGCCCTGGGATTTCTTTGGAAGGAATGATGCTGAAGCTGAAACTCCAGTACTTTGGCCACCTCATGCGAAGAGTTGACACATTGGAAAAGACTGATGCTGGGAGGGATTGGGGGCAGGAGGAGAAGGGGATGACAGAGGATGAGATGGCTGGATGGTATCACTGACTCAACGGATGTGAGTCTGAGTGAACTCCAGGAGTTGGTGATGGACAGGGAGGCCTGGCGTGCTGCGATTCATGGGGTCACAAAAAGTCGGACACGATTGAGTGACTGAACTGAACTGAACTGTGCTCTTGGAATAAGTTACATGTTCATAATATTTTAGATTATTTTCTAAAATTTTAAGAATTTTTGCATCTATGTTCATTAGAGGCATTGGTCTGTAGTTTTCTTTTGAATTTATTTGTCTCATTTGGGTATCAGAGTAATGTTGGCTGCATACCATTAGAAAGTGTCTCTGCATCTTCTATATTCTGGAAGACTTTGTATAGAATTTGTATTTTTTTGTTTTTTGCCTTAAATGTTTAGTAGAATTTGTCAGTGAAGCCATCTTGCCAGGAGTTTACTTTGTGGGAAGGTTTGTAAATAAAAATTTAATTTCTTTATTAGTTCCAAGTCTGTGTATGTTGTCTATTTCTTTTAGAGTGAGCTATTGTCCATAATATTCTCTCATTAGCCTTTTAATATGTCTAAGATCTGTAGTGATGTTCCCTTGTTTTATTTCTGATACAAGTAAATTGTATCTTCTCTTTTTTTCCCCCTATACAGTCTAAGCAGATGTTTATTAATTATATCGATTTTTTTCAAAGAAACTGCTTTTGGCTTTATTGATTTTTTTATTTTATGTTACAGTGATTTCTGATCTAATATTTAACTATTTTTATTCTTCTGTTTAATGTGTGCTTGATTTGCTTCTCTTTTTCTAGTTTCCTAAGATGGAAGCTTAGGTTATTTATTTGAGACCTTTTTCCTTTAATATGTAAATGTTTAGTGCTATAAGTTTCCCTCCAAGCACTGCTTTGTTGTTGCCCTTTGTTGTTGCCATATTTTCATTTTCATTCAGTTCAAAATGCTTTCTAATCCCTCCTGCTCTTTCTATTATCTGAACCATGGGTTATTTATAGTTGCATTAATTAGTTTCCAAATATCTTGAGATTTTGCAAATATATTTGTTGTTGATGTGTAATTTAATTATTTTATGGTCAGAGTTTGTCTTACTTAAGTCTATTTATATTTATTGATACTTTTTATGGGTCATAATTTGGTGTCTTGGTCATATTCTATATGACCCTTGATAGTGCATATTCTGCTGTTTTGGGTAAATGTTCTATAAATGTTAATTAGGCCATTTTTGTTGATAGCTTTATTTAAGTCTTCTATACCCTTATTGATTTTCTGTCTTCTTGTTCTATCATTTATTGAGAGAGGGGTGTTAAAGTCTCATACCTGTGAATTCTTTCTCCTTGAAAATCTCAGTTTTATTTCATGCATTTTGAAGTTCGGTTATTTGATGAATTGACCATTTTATCAGTATGACTGATACTCTGTCTCTGGTAAAATTCAGTTCAGTTCAGTCACTCAGTCATGTCCGACTCTTTGTGACCCCATGGACTGCATCACGCCAGGCTTCCCTGTCCATCACCAACTCCTGGAGCTTACTCAAACTCATGTCCATCAAGTCAGTGATGCCATCCAACCATCTCATCCTCTGTTGTCCCCTTCTCCTCTCACCTTCAATCTTTCCCAACATAATGGTCTTTTCCAATTAGTCAGTTCTTCACATCAGGCAGGCAAAATATTGGAGCTTCAGCTTTAGCATCAGTACTTCCAATGAATATTCAAGACTGATTTCCTTTAGGATGGACTGGTTGGATCTCCTTGCAGTCCAAGGGGACTCTCAAGCATCTTCTCCAACATCACAGTCCAAAAGCATTAATTCTTTGGTGCTCAGCTTTCTTTATGGTCCAACTCTCACATCCATACATGACTGCTGAAAAAACCATAGCTTTGACTAGACAGACCTTTGTTGGCAAAGTAATGTCTCTGTTTTTTAATATGCTGTCTAGGTTGGTCATAGCTTTTCTTCCAAGGAGGAAGCATCTTTAATTTCATGGCTGCAGTCACCATCTCCAGTGATTTTGGAGCCCAAAACAATAAAGTCTGTCACTGTTTGCATTGTTTCCCCATCTATTTGCCATGAAGTGATGGGACCAGATCCCATGACCTTAGTTTTCTGAATGTTGAGTTTTAAGCCAACTTTTTCACTGGTAAAATTATTTGCCCTGAAATCTATTTTGTCTTATACTAATATAGCCACTTCAGCTTCCTTCTGCTTAGCATAGAATTATTTTTAATATATTTATGTTTTTATATTTAAAATGGATATCTTGTAGGCAGCATATAGTTGGGCATGCTTTTTCATCCAATCAGGCAATCTCTGCCTCTTAATTGGGATGTTTAAACCATGAGCCTTTAATGTGATTGTTGATATGATATTTAAATCTGCTGCTGCTACTGCTAAGTCGCTTCAGTCATGTCCGACTCTGTGCGACCCCAGAGACGGCAGCCCACCAGGCTCCCCCGTCCCTGAGATTCTCCAGGTAAGAACGCTAGAGTGGGTTGCCATTTCCCTCTCCAATGCATGAAAGTGAAAAGTGAAAGTGAATTTAAATCTGCTATCTTGCTATTGATTTTTTCTCTATCCCATATGTTCTTTGTTCCCATTTTAATCTCTCATTGTCTTCTTTTTGGATTAATGAGTATTTTTTTATTCCACATTATCTCCTTTCTGGCTTATTAGATGTAACTTTTTGTTGTGTTACTTTGTTGATTGTATTAGGATTTACAGTATATATCTTTAACATATCACAATCAATCTTGAGGTAATAACAGTTCATGTACAGTATAAGAACCTTACAACAACATCCTTCTGTTCCCTCTCCTTGCCTTTGTGCAGTTGTTTTCATTCATTTTGTTTCTATATATGCTATAAACATTGTATCCTTTTCGCTTTAAGCTACCAATGATCTATTCAAGAAAGGTGTGAAATGTGGAAAAGAAATAGTCTTTACCCACATAGTTGCCTTTTACAATCTCTTCAATTTCTTTCGGAGAAGGCAATAGCACCCCACTCCAGTACTCTTGCCTGGACAATCCCATGGACAGAGGAGCCTGGTGGGCTGCAGTCCATGGGGTTGTGAAGAGTTGGACACGACTGAGCGACTTCACTTTCACTTTTCACTTTCATGCATTGGAGAAGGAAATGGCAACCCATTCCATTGTTCTTGCGTGGAGAATCCCAGGGACAGGGGAGCCTGGTGGACTGCCGTCTATGGGATCACACAGAGTGGGACACGACTGAAGCGACTTAGCAGCAGCAGCAATTTCTTTATATAGGTCCAGGTTTCCACCTGGTATTTTCTCTCTGCCTAAAAAACTTCCATTAACATTTCTTGTAGTACAGGTCTGCTGGCGATTAATTCTATCAGCTTGTATGTTTAAGCAAAGGTCTTCACTTTACTTCATTTTAAAAAATATTTTTGCTGAATATAGAATTCAACGTTGACAATTTTTTAAGTCCTCTGCCTTTCAAGGTCTCTGATGAAAAATATGTATCATTTTGATATTTGTTCCTCTGAACATAATATATCTTTTCTCTGGTCTCTTTTAGGAGTTTTTTTTTTTTTTTCTTTAACACTGGGTGTGGGTTTTGTTGTTTTTTGTGTTTTTTTTTTTTTTGAGAAATTTGATGTTGGCATACCTTAATGTCGTTTTCTTTGTTTCTTGTGTTCAGAGTCTATTGAGTTTCTTAGATTTATGGGATTTATAGAGTTTATCATATTTGGGAAATTTTTAGCTATTATTTCTCCTAATAATTTTTCTTTTCCTCGCCTCTCCTAATACATATATTAGACTGATTGCAGTCATCCCACAACTCACTAATGTTCTGTTCATTTATTTTCAGACTTTTCTTCTTTGTGTTTCCTTTTTGAATCATTTTAAGTGCTATGTCCCCAAGTTCACTAGCCTTTTTTATTGACATGTCTAACCTGTTCTTAATCCCATCCATTGTATTTTATATCATAGATGTATATTTTCATCTCTACAAATTCAGTGTGGATCTTTATTTATATCTTCTATTTCTCTCCTTAACATACTCATCCTTTCCTCTACATATATGGAATATATTTACAGCAGTTGTTCTAATGGCCTTGTCTAGTAACTCTGTCATCTGTGCCATTTCTTGGTCTGTTTCTATTATTATAGTTTTCTTATTATGAGTCATATTTTCCTACTTCTTTCCATACCTCAAACATTGTGAATTTTATTTTGTTGGATACTACATTTTCTGAATTTCTTTTAATGATTTTTAGCTTCTTCTAGGATATAGTTAAGTTACTTGGAAAGAACTTGATCCTTTTTAGGATTGCTTTTCATCTTTGTAAGGTAAAATCTGGAAGAGTAAATAAAAATAAAATTGAATTTTCCCTATTGCCAAAAGGGAAAGAGACCTTTAGTCTCTCCCATTTCTTGGAGTTTTTCCCTTGAGAAATCTAGTATTTGTTCATTCATCCTGTGTTGCTTTGATATGTATGTAAATCTTTTTTAAGGGTTAAATAAGTCTCTTGCCAACCTTATAATCCAGAAATTTATTTCAGAAGGGACTGTATTTCTTCAGAAATGTATTTCTGAAGGGACATCTCTGAAATGTAAACATCAAGGACAATAATGTCCCTATATTTCTCTGTCATCCTGGAATTTTAGCCTAGGTGCTTTGCCCTAAGCTGTAAGCACCTGTTCATCATAGAGATAGGAGAAGCTGTATTTTTTCTTCAGATACAGGCAATTAACTAGCACAGATGGTTACTCCAATTACTGGGTGAACTTAGGGTGAACTATGAAAGAATGTGTAGCAAACAGTACTTTCAAGTCCTCTTACATAAGAACACATTATAATTTAAAAACATGTATATAATAGAGACATTGCATACAAAAGAATGGGAATCATTTCTTTCTTTCCAATCTCATTAGCAGATTGTCTATAATGCAGCAATTTGGTTTAATGCCTATTCAATAAAAAAAACTGTTTTTTTTCTTGTCTACCTTCATGGAGAGGACTTCCTGGATTGGCAGGAAAGTTTACTTTTCATTTTTCTCCATCAGATCAGAACAGCAGTTAAAGGCTAATATTGTCCTCTACTGTTATGACCAAAGTTATGACCAACTTAGACAGCATATTAAAAAGCAGAGACACTACTTTGCCAACAAAGGTCCATCTAGTCAAGGCTATGGTTTTTCCAGTGGTCATGTATGGATGTGAGAGTTGGACTATAAAGAAAGCTGAGCGCTGAAGAATTGATGCTTTTGGACTGTGGTGTTGGAGAAGACTCTTGAGAGTCCCTTGGACTGCAAGGAGATCCAACCAGTCCATCCTAAAGGAGATTAGTCCTGGGTGTTCATTGGAAGGACTGATGTTGAGGCTGAAACTCCAATACTTTGGCCACCTCATGCGAAGAATTGACTCATTGAAAAAGACCCTGATGCTGGGAAAGATTGAGGGCAGGAGGAGAAGGGATGACAGAGAATGAGATGGTTGGATGGCATCACCGACTCAATGGACATGAGTTTGGGTGGACTCTTGGAGTTGGTGATGGACAGGGAGGCCTGACGTGCTGCGAATCATGGGGTCGCAAAGAGTCGGACACAACTGAGCGACTGAAATGAAACTGAAAATGTGGCACTACTCTTCTGAGTACTCTGTCCAAACTTCTGTGTGTTACAAGATTTCTCTACTCTGGATATTGGGAATATGAACTCTTTCCAGCCCTGTTTGAGCTCATAACCTTGTTCTCGATGCTCATTTCTTATAATTCATTTCTTGGCCTTGGGTAGTTTCCTCACATACATGTGCTGATCAGTACTCAGCTCAAGACTCTAGGAGAACCCACTGCATATTTCCAGAGCACTCAAGCATGCTCTCTCTCTTACTCTGGTCTGGTCTCTCTCCTCCCCACCAACTCCCCATGCCAATACTATGTCCTGTGAGCCTTGTTCTCCTTGAATTTTCAGCTCAGTCTTCTTGACTCAGGGAGAGGAGACTGCCAGGCTCTGTTTAGGTTCCCCCTGCCCATGTTGAGACCTGAAAACTCTCCAGGCAGTAAGCTGAGGTAATCATAAGGCTCACTTTGTTTGTTTCCTTTCTCTCAATGATCAATGTCCTTTGCTGCCTGATGTTTAATGTCTGAAACCCATTGTTTTATATAATTTATTAATTCCTTTTCATTGTTTAAGGCAAGAAGGTAAACCCAATTCCTTTTACTTCACCATGATTGGAAGAGAAAGTCCTTGTGTTACCTTTGAATCATAGTTTCTTTTTGTTCCCCCTCCCTTCCTGCCTCTCTTAATAACTTTCCAAAAATTTTCTAATGATTTTGAAGTTATTTATTGCATGCCTTTTCTTTTAGGGGTGACCATTTCCCACCTATTTTGTTGGACAAATGATGAGTTCCTTTGCTGTATTTCTGACCCTGAAGTTGAAATTTTACTAGTGCCCCTTGTGTGAAAGGGCTTAATGGATGAAATTCTTTTCCTGCTTTTGTGGCCTCATCTTCCATGTCTGGGACAGTATTCTAACTCCAGCACCTACAATGCAGCATTTCTCAAACTTTTTCATCTCAGAATCTATTTACACTTTGAAAATTATTATTTTGTTTTGCTGAGTTGGAGTAAACAAACTCCAAACTGTCTCTCACACTAAATATAGCTGTGAAACCTGGAGAGAATGCATGGAACAGCTATTTGAGTACTCTGAAAGTAAATAATAGAGTAGATTGGGGAAGAAGACTAGATTTTGTAGTATCATTGAATTATTAGTAAGTTCACTATTTTATTTCTTCTGGTATAACCTGGTGTGGACTCACGGAAGTCCAAAAGTGTATGCTAAAAATGACAAAATGCTAATGGAAGAAATCAGTAAAATCTAAATATGGAGGGACATAGCATGCTCATGGATTGGAAGACAACATAGTAAAGATTCCAGTTATCCTCAAATTAATCTATATATTTAATATACTCCAATCAAATTCCAAGGAATATAATATTTTTTGTCAATATTGACAAGTCGATACCAAAATTTATATGAAAAGACAAAGGAATGAAAATAGTTAAAACAATTTAGAAAAGAATAAAGTCAAAGTAATCACAGTTTTTACACATCACAATCAACTGATTTTTTGACTATGAACTTTACTTTGAACTTACAGAAATCAAGACGGTGTGGTATTTGGTGAAGGGACACACACATAGATCAATTCAGGATAGAGTCCAGAAGTAGAACCACACCAATACAACCAAATAATTTTTTATAAAAGTGCAAAGGCAGTTCAATGGAGAAAGGATAACCTTTTCAATAAATGACATTGGAACAACTAGACTTAGATGCACACAAAAAAATTAATTTCAATCTTAACTTCATAACTTACACAAAATTAACTCAAAATCAAAAATAGATTTATGTGTAAAACACAAAACTATAAAACTTTTAACAGAAAACAGGAAAAATAGCTTCATGACCTAGGGTTAGGTAAAGAGGGTTTTTTTCACATGACACCATGATCATGAACCATAAAAGGAAAGAATGATAAACTGGACTTGATCGAAATGGAAACTTTTTGTTCTGCGAAAGACACATTAAGAAAATGATAAAAGGAGCTACACACTGAGAGAATATCTGCAATTCCCACATCTGACAAAGGACTTGTATCTGGCATATGTAAAGAACTCACATAACCCAAGAGTTAGAAAATAAAAATTTTATTAAAAAATGGCCAAACAGCTTGAATATTCACATGAACAAAGAGGATATAGGGATAAAAAATAAACACATGAAAAGATTTTTCAACACCATTAACCACTAGGAAAATATACATTAAAGCCATTACATATGTATTAGAAAGGCTAAAATAAAACATACTGACAAAACCAATTGCTAGCAAAGATGCAGAGCAACTAGAACTCTTACATTGCTCTTCTTAATGCAAAATGTAAAAAAATAATAATAAATGCAAAACGTTACAACCACTTTGGAAACCAGTTAGTTATAAAGTTAACCATACACTTACCAGCAATCCCATTCCTGAGTATTTACCTTAGAGAAATGTTCACATGAAACCTGTACATGGGTGATCATGGTAGCTATATTTGTATACATATGCTAAGTCGCTTTAGTCGTGTCTGACTCTTTGTGACCCTATGGACTGCAGCTCCTTTGTCCATGGAATTCTCCAGGCAAGAATACTGGAGTGGATTGTCATGCTCTCTTCCAAGGGATCTTCCCAACCCAGGGATCAAACCTACAACCTCTTTACATCTTCTGCTTTGGCAGGCAGGTTCTTTACCACTAGCACCACTTGGGAAGCCCAGTTTTATTTGTAACAGCCCCAAATTCACTCTTCAACGAGTGAATGGATAAACAAATTGTGGTACTACTCAGCAGTAAAAAGGAGTGAAATATTGATTTGCCCAACAACTTGAATGGATATCAAAGGCATTATGCTGAAGGAAAGAAGCAAATCTCAAAAGGTTACACGTTGTATGATTCATTTATATGGCATTATCAAAAAGATGTAACTATAGTGACAGAATGGATATGTGGTTGTCAAGGCTTAGGGGTGGGAAGATGGTATAACAAAAGAACATCACCTGGAGTTCACCTAACCTGAGGTCATGAAGCTATTTTTCGTATATTTTCTGTTAAAAGTTTCATAGTTTTTTGTTTTACATATTAATCTATTTTTTGAGTTAATTGAACTTTTTTATTATTCTGTTTGAACAAAATCAGTTTTACTATATGCTCATTTTATTGAAAAAATATTGAAATTCCTAAAGAGCTTTTGTTTAGGTGGATTTTATCTATCAATATTTTCCATTATAGAAGTTACAAATCACTTAAAATTAAATATAAGTTGCAGAGTAAATCATGCGAAATGCTTGTCTGAATAAAGCACAAACTGGAATCAAGATTGCCAGGAAAAAAAAAAAAGATTGCCAGGAGAAATATCAATAAGCTCAGATACACAGATGACACCACCATTATGGCAGAAAGCAAAGAGGAACTAAAGAGTCTTTTGATAAAAGTAAAAGAGAGAACTGAAAAATTTGGCTTAAAATGAAACATTCAGAAAACTAACATCATGACATCCAGTCCCATCAGTTCAGTTCAGTCACTCAGTCGTGTCCGACTCTGCGACCCCATGGACTGCAGCATGCCATGCTTCCTTGTCCATCACCAACTCCCAGAGCTTACTCAAAATCATGTCCATCAAGTTGGTGATGCCATCCAATCATCTCATCCTCTGTCATCCCCTTGTGCTCCCACCTTCAATCTTTCCCAGCATCAGGATCTTTCCCAATGAATCAGTTCTTCACATCAGGTCGCCAAAATACTGGAATTTCAGCTTCAGCATCATTCCTTCTAATGAATATTCAGGACTGATCTCCTTTAGGATGGACTGGTTGGATCTCCTTGCAGTCCAAGGGACTCTCAAGAGTCTTCTCCAACATCACAGTTCAAAAGCATCAATTCTTCGGCTCTCAGTTTTCACATGTGAGGTCCAACTCTCACATCCATACATGACTAATGGAAAAGCCATAGCTTTGACTAGACAGATCTTTGTTGACAAAGTAATGTCTCTGCTTTTTAATATACTGTCTAGGTTGGTAATAACTTTCCTTCCAGGGGCAAGCATCTTTTAATTTCATGGCTGCAGTCATCAACCATATGCAGTGATTTTGGAGCCGAAAACAATAAAGTCTGCCACTGTTTCCCCATCTATTTGCCATGACATGAAGGGACTAGATCCCATGATCTTAGTTTTCTGAATATTGACTTTTAAGCCAACTTTTTCACTCTCCTCTTTCACTTTCATCAAGAGGGTCCTCAGTTTCTCTTCACTTTCTGCCATAAGGAGGGTGTCATCTGCATATCTGAGGTTATTGATATTTCTCCCAGCAATCTTGATTCCAGCTCGTGCTTTATCCAGCCCAGCATTTCACATGACGTACTTGGCATTTAAGTTAAATAAGCAGGGTGACAATATACAGCCTTGACGTACTCCTTTTCCTATTTGGAACCAGTCTGTTGTTCCATGTCCAGTTCTAACTGTTGCTTCTTGACCTGAATACAGATTTCTCAGGAGGCAGGTAAGGTGGTCTGGTATTCCCATCTCTTGAAGAATTTTTCACAGTTTGTTGTGATTCACACAGTCAAAGGCTTTGGCATAGTCAATAAAGCAGAAATAGATGTTTCTCTGGAACTCTCTTGCTTTTTCAATGATCCAACAGATGTTGGAAATCTGATCTCTGGTTCCTCTACATTTTCTAAATCCAGCTCGAACATCTGGAAGTTCACAGTTCATGTATTTTTGAAGCCTGGCTTGGAGAATTCTGAGCATTACTTTGATAGTGTGTGAAATGAGTGCAACTGTGTGGTAGTTTGAACATTCTTTGGCAGTGCCTTTCTTTGAGATTGGAATGAAAACTGAACTTTTCCAGTCCTGTGGCCACTGCTGAGTTTCCCAAATTTGCTGGCATTTGAGTGTAGCACCTTCACAGCATCATCTTTTAGGATTTGAAATACCTTAACTGGAATTCCACCACCTCCACTAACTTTGTTCACAGTGATACTTCCTAAGGCCCACTTGACTTCACACTCTAGGACATTTGGCTCTAGGTGAGTGATCACACCATCGTGGTTATCTGGGTCATGAAGATCTTTTTTGTACAGTTCTGTGTATTCTTGGCACCTCTTCTTAATATTTTCTGCTTCTGTTAGGTCTACACCATTTCTGTCCTTTATCGAGCCCATCTTTGCATGAAATGTTCCCTTGGTATCTCTGATTTTCTTGAAGAGATCTCTAGTCTTTCCCATTCTATTGTTTTCCTCATTTGTTTGCATTAATCACTTAAGAAGGCTTTCTTATCTCTCCTTGCTATTCTTTGGAACTCTGCATTCAGACGGATGTATCTTTCCTTTTCTCCTTTACCTTTAGCTTTCCCTTCTCTTCTTTTCTCAGCTATTTGTAAGGCCTCCTCAGACAACCATTTTGCCCTTTTGCATTTCTTTTTCTTGGGGATGATCTTGATCACTGCCTCCTGTACAGTGATGAACCTCTGTCCATAGTTCTTCAGGCACTCTATCAGATCTAATCCCTTGAATCTATTTGTCATCTCTACTGTATAACCATTACGGATTTGATTTGGGTCATACTTGAATGTTCTAGTGGTTTTCTCTACTTTCTCTTTAAGTGTGAGTTTTGCAATAAGGAGCTCATGATCTGAGCAACAGTCAGTTCCAGTTCTTGTTTTAGCTAACTGTATAGAGCTTCTCCATCTTTGGCTGCAAAGAATATAATCAATCTGATTTCAGTATTGACCATCTGGTGATATCCATGTCTAGGGACATGTCCATGTCTCTTGTTTTGTAGGAAGAGGATGTTTGCTATGACCAGTGTGTTCTCTTGGCAAAACTGTTAGCCTGTGCCCTGCTTCACTGCGTACTCAAGACCAAATTTGCCTGTTACTACAGGTATCTCTTGACTTCCCACTTTTGCATTACAGTCCCCTATAATGAAAAAGACATCTTTTGGGGGGTATCAGTTCTAGAAGGTCTTGTAAGTCTTCATAGAACCCTTCAACTTCAGCTTCTTTGGCATTAGTGGTTGGGGCATAGACTTGGATTACTCTGATATTGAATGGTTTGCCTTGGAAACAAACAGAGATCATTCAGTCATTTTTGAGACTGCATCCAAGTACTGCATTTCAGACTCTTTTGTTGTCTATGAGAGCTACTCCATTTCTTCTAAGGGGTTCTTGCCCACAGTAGTAGATATAATGGTCATCTGAGGTAAATTCACCCATTCCAGTCCATTTTAGTTCACTGATTCTTAAAATGTTGATGTTCACTCTTACCATTTCTTGTTTGACCACTTCCAATTTGCCTTGATTCATGGACCTAATATTCCATGAACTTCCTGATGTTCAAGCTGGTTTTAGAAAAGGCAGAGGAACCAGAGATCAAATTGCCAACATCCGCTGGATCACGGAAAAAGCAAGAGAGTTCCAGAAAAACATCTATTTCTGCTTTATTGACTATGCCAAAGCCTTTGACTGTGTGGATCACAATAAACTGTGGAAAATTCTGAGAGATGGGAATACCAGACCACCTGACCTGCCTCTTGAGAAATCTGTATGCAGGTCAGGAAGCAACAGTTAGAACTGGACATGGAACAACAGACTGGTTCCCAATAGGAAAAGGAGTGTGTCAAGGCTGTATATGGTCACCCTGCTTATTTAACTTATATGCAGAGTACATCATGAGAAATGCTGGACTGGAAGAAACACAAGCTGGAATCAAGATTGCCGGGAGAAATATCAATAACCTCAGATATGCAGATGACACCACCCTTATGGCAGAAAGTGAAGAGGAACTAAAAAGCCTCTTGATGAAAGTGAAAGTGGAGAGTGAAAAAGTTGGCTTAAAGCTCAACATTCAGAAAATGAAGATCATGGCATCCGGTCCCATCACTTCATGGGAAATAGATGGGGAAACAGTGGAAACAGTGGCTGACTTTATTTTGGGGGGCTCCAAAATCACAGCAGATGGTGATTGCAGCCATGAAATTAAAAGACGCTTACTCCTTGGAAGAAAAGTTATGACCAACCTAGATAGCATATTCAAAAGCAGAGACATTACTTTGCCGACTAAGGTCCGTCTAGTCAAGGCTATGGTTTTTCCAGTGGTCATGTATGGATGTGAGAGTTGGACTGTGAAGAAGCCTGAGCACCGAAGAATTGATGCTTTTGAACTGTGGTGTTGGAGAAGATTCTTGAGAGTCCCTTGGACTGCAAGGAGATCCAACCAGTCCATTCTGAAGGAGATCAGCCCTGGGATTTCTTTGGAAGGAATGATGCTGAAGCTGAAACTCCAGTTCTTTGTCCACCTCATGCAAAGTGTTGACTCATTGGAAAAGACTCTGGTGCTGGGAGGGATTGGGGGCAGGAGGAGAAGGGGACGACAGAGGATGAGATGGCTGGATGGCATCACGGACTCGATGGATGTGAGCCTGAGTGAACTCCAGGAGTTGGTGATGGACAGGGAGGCCTGGCGTGCTGCAATTCATGGAGTCACAAAGAGTTGGATACGACTGAGCGACTGAACTGAACTGAACTGATGCAATATTGCTCTTTACAGTATCGGACTTTATTTCCATCACCAGTCAAATCCAAACTGGGTGTTGTTTTTGCTTTGGCTCCATCTCTTCATTCTTTCCAGTTATTTCTCCATTCTTCTCCAGTAGCATATTGGCCACCTACTGACCCGGGGCTGGAGAAGGAAATGGCAACCCACTCCATTATTCTTGCCTGGAGAATCCCATGAATGGAAGAGCCTGGAGGGCTGCAGTCCATGGGGTTGCAAAGAGTTGGACACGACTGAGCAATTTCACTTTCACTTTCAGTGACCCGGGGAGTTCATCTTTCAATGTCCTATCTTTTTGCCTTTTCATACTGTCCATGGGGTTTTCAAGGCAAGAATACTGAAGCGATTTGCCATTCCTTTCTCCAGTGGACCATGTTTTGTCATAAATCTCCACCATGACCAGTCCATCTTGGGTGGCCCTACACGGCATGGCTCATAGTTTCATTGAGTCAGACAAGGCTGTGGTCCATGTGATCAGTTTGATTAGTTTTCTGTGATTGTGGTTTTCATTCTATCAGGCCTCTGATGGATAAGGATAAGAGGCTTATGGAAGCTTCCTGATGGCAGAGACTGAGGGGGAAACTGGGTCTTGTTCTAATGGGTGGGGCCATGCTCCATAAATCTTTAATCCAATTTTCTGTTGATAGGCAGGGCCAGTCCCATTACTTCATAGCAAATAGATGGGGAAACAGTGGAAACAGTGAGAGGGTTTATTTTCTTGGGTTCCAAAATCACTGCAGATGGCGACTGCAGCCATGAAATTAAAAGACACCTTCTCCTTGGAAGAAAAGCTATGACCAACCTAGACAGCATATTCAAAAGCAGAGACATTACTTTGCCAACAAAAGTCCGTCTAATCAAAGCTATGGTTTTTTTCATTAGTCACGTATGGATATGAGAGTTGGACTGTGAAGAAAGCTGAGCGCCGAAGAATTGATGCTTTTGAACTGTGATGTTGGAGAAGAGTCTTGAGAGTCACTTGGACTGCAAGGAGATCCAACCAGTCCATCCTAAAGGAGATCAGTCCTGAATATTCATTGGAAGGACTGATGCTTAAGCTGAAACTGCAATACTTTGGCCACCTCATGCAAAGAACTGACTCACTGGAAAAGACCCTAATGCTGGGAAAGATTGAAGGCAGGAAGAGAAGGGGATGACAGAGGATGAGATGGTTGGATGCCATCACCAACTTGATGGACATGAGTTTGAGCAAGCTCCAGGAGTTGGTGATGGACAGGGAAGTCTGGTATGCTGCAGTCCATGGGGTCGCATAGAGTTGGACATGACTAAGTAACTGAACTGAACTGAACTGAATTTAAAACAGTAATAGTAGAAAAATCATTGTATGTTACATAAATTACATAATTGCAATGAAAGGTAAGTATATATTCCAAAATATGCAAAATATATAATCTCATTGTTTTACAGCTTTGCAAATCTCTTTCATGTCTGGCTGAATAGAAGACAGCTGGACTCTCATATTGGCTTCTGCATCAATCTGTTGCAATAACATAGGTCATGTAGCTTCTGGAAAAATACTGAACACTTGATGGAGAGTGTGATAAATGCAAAGAGAATCTCAGTATTCTCATGAAAATATGTTTGACTTTGTGGACCCCTAAAAGGATCTTGAGGACCTGAGGGATCACTGGATCTCCCTTTCATTATCACTGCTTTGTTGTTATTGTTGTTCAGTCACTAAGTCATGTCCGACTCTTTCCAACCCCATGGACTATAGCATGCCAGGCTTCCCTTTCCTTCACCATCTCCTGGAGTTTGCTGAAATTCATGTCCCTTCAGCCAGTGATACTATCTAACCATCTCATCCACTGCCGTGCCCTTCTCCTATTGTTTCCAATCTTTTCCAGCATCAGGGTTTTTTTCCGTTGAGTTGGCTCTTCCCACCAGGTGGCCAAAGTACTGGAGCTTCAGCTTCAGCATCAGTCCTTCCAATGAATATTCAGGGTTGATTTCCTTTAGGATCGACTGGTTTGATCCCCTTACTGTCCAAGAGACCCTCAAAAGTGTTCTCCAACACCACAGTTTAAAAGCATTAATTCTTCGGTGCTCAGCCTTCTTTATGGTCCAACTCTCACATCTGTACATGACCTAAGGAAAAATCATACCTTTGACTAGACAGACCTTCATCAGCAAAGTGATGATTTTAATATGATCTTCAAAGTGATCTTTTTAATATGCTCTCTAGGTTTGTCAGTGCTTTCCCTGCAAGGAGTAAGCATCTTTTAATTTCATGGCTACAGTCAGTGTCCACAGTTATTTTGGAGCCCAAGAAAATAAATCTGTTACTGCTTCCACTTTTTCCCCTTCTATTTGCCATGCATGAAGTGATGGGACTGGATGCCATGATCTTAGTTTTTTGAATGTTGAGTTTCAAGCCAGTTTTTTCACTCTCCTCTTTCACCCTCATCAAAAGGCTCTTTAGTTCCTCTTCACTATCTGCCATAAGAGTGATGTCGTCTGCATGTCTGAGGTTGTTCATATTTCTCCTCACAGTCTTGACTCCAGCTTGTGCTTCATCCAGCTGGGCATTTCATGTGATGTACTCTGCATAGAAGTTAAATGAGCAGGGTGACAATACAGAGCCTTGTCATACTCCTTTCCCACTTTTGAACCAGTCCATTGTTCCATGTCCAGTTTTAACTGTTGTTTCTTGACCTGCATACATGTTTCTCAGAAGATGATGAGGTGGTCTGACACTCCCATATCTTAAAGAATTTTCCACAGTTCGTTGTGATTCACACAGTCAAAGGCTTTAATGTAGTCAATGAAGCAGAAGTAGATGTTTTTCTGGAATTCCCTTACTTTCTCCATGATCCAACGGATGTTGGCAATTTGATCTCTGGTTCCTCTGCATTTTCTAAACCTAGCTAATACATCTGGAAGTTCTTGTTTCAGGTACTGTAGAAGCCTAGCTTTAAGGATTTTGAGCTTAACCTTGCTAGCATGTGAAATGAATACAATTGTATGGTAGCTTAAACATTCTTTGGCATTATCCTTCTTTGGGATTGAAATGAAAACTCACCTTTTCCAGTCCTGTTGTCACTGCTGAGTTTTCCAAATTTGCTGACTTGCTGAGTGCAGCACTTTAACAGCATCATCTTTTATGATTTTAAATAGATTCCTTGAATTCCATCCCCTCCACTAGCTTTCTTCATAGTAATGCTTCTTAAGGCCCACTTGACCTCACACTTCAAAATGTCTGGCTCTAGGTGTTTTCCGGGTCATTAAGATCTTTTTTTGTATAGTTCTTCTGTATATTCTTGCTACCTCTTCTTCATCTCTTTGCTTCTATTAGGTCTTTACCATTTCTCTCCTTTATTGTGCCCATCATTGCAAGAAATGTTCCCCTGATGTCTCTAATTTTCTTGAAGAGATCTTAGTCTTTCCCATTCTATTGTTTTCTTTTGCATCATTCATTTAAGAAGGCCTTCTTATCTCTCCTTGCTATTCTCTGAAACTCTGCATTCAGATTGGTATATCTTTCCCTTTCTCCTTTGCCTTTCACTTCTCTTCTTTTCTCAGCTATTTGTAAGGCCTCCTCAGACAACCACTTTGCCTTCTTTAACTTTTTTTTCTTTCAGATGGTTTTGGTCACTGCCTCCTGTACAGTGTTACAAACCTCCATCCATATTTCTTCAGGCACTCTGTCTACCAAATCTAATCCCTTGAATCTATTTGTCACCTCTACTGTATAACCATAAAGGATTTGATTTAGGTCATACTTGAATGGTCTAGTGGTTTTCCCTACTTTCTTCAATTTAAGTGTGAATTTTGCAATAAGGAACTCATGATCTGGACCACAGTCAGCTCCAGTTCTTGTTTTAGCTGACTATCTAGAGCTTCTCCATCTTTGGCTGCAAAGAATATAATCAATTTGATTTCGGTATTGACCATCTGGTGATGTCCATGTGTAGAGTCGTCTCTTGTGTTGTTGCAAAAGGGTGTTTGGTATGACCAGCATGTTCTCTTGACAAAACTCTGTTAGCCTTTCCCGTGCTTCATTTTGTACTTCAAGGGCAAACTTGCCTGTTATTCCAGGTATCTCTTAACTTCCTGTTTTGTATTCCATTACCCTAGGCTGAAAAGGACATTTGGGTGTGTGTGTGTGTGTGTTAGCTGTAGTTGGTCTTGTAGGTCTTCATAGAGCCATTCAACTTCAGCTTATTCAGCATTAGTGGTTGGGCCATAGTGGTTGGGTTTGCCTTGGAAACAAACTGAGATTAGCCTGTCATTTTTGAGATTGCACCCAAGTAATGCATTTCAGACTCTTTTGTTGACTATGAGGGCTACCCCATTTCTTCTAAGGGATTCTTGCCCACAGTAGTAGACGTAAGTGTCATCTGAATTAAATTCACCTATTCTGGTCCATTTTAGTTCACTGATTCCCAAGATATCGAAGTTCAATTTTGCCATCTCCTGCTTGACCGTATCCAATATATCTTGATTCATAGACCTAACATTCCAGGTTCCCATGCAATATTGTTCTTTACAGTATCAGACTTTACTTTCACCACCACACACATTCACACCTGAGCATCATTCCTGCTTTGGCCCACCCACTTCATTCTCACTGGAGGTATTATTGTATTTGCCCTCTGCTCTTCCCCAGTAGCATATTGGACACCCTCCAACCTGGGGGGTCTTTGGCAGTCATATTTTGTAGCCTTTTCATACTGCCCATAGGGTTGCCTAGGCAAGAATACTGGAGTAGGTTGCCCCTTCAT
Source organism: Capra hircus (assembly GCF_001704415.2). Taxonomy (NCBI): domain Eukaryota; kingdom Metazoa; phylum Chordata; class Mammalia; order Artiodactyla; family Bovidae; genus Capra; species Capra hircus. The sequence goes on from NW_017189516.1 coordinate 16,489,821, forward strand.
AGACCACAGCCTTGTGGTGGCAAAGGGCCTTGCATAACTCAGTGAACCTAGGGGTCATGCTGTGCAGGGCCACCCAAGATGGACAGGTCATAATGAAGAGTTCTGACAAAACATGGTCCACTGGAGGAGGAAATGGCAACCCACTCCAGTATTCTTGCCTGGAGAACCCCATGGACGGGATGAATCAGCTATATGTATACATATATTCCCTCTTTAGATTTCCTTCCCATTTGGGTCACCGCAGAGCACAGTAGAGTTCCCTGTGCTATGCAGCAGGTTCTCGTTAGTTATATATTTTATACATAGTATCAATAGTGTGTATGTGTCAATCCTGATCTCCCAAGGCATCCCACCCTTGGGATAATTTTCCTTCCACTTTTTACTTACAGTACACTCTTTTGGATTTTCTTTAATGAGGATCTGCTGGTGAAGAACTCTCTCAATGTTTGTGTGAAAATGTCTTTATTTCACTCTAATTCTTTAATATTTTTTCTTATTGATTTTAGAATACTAAGTTAACAATCAACAAATTGAAGGTCATTCCACTATCTTCTGATTGTTGAGATGTCAGCTATCAATCTAATTGCTGTTCCCATGACATGATCTGTCATCTTTCTCTGACTTCGTTTTCTCTCTCTTTGGTTGTTTTCAGTGTCTGGATTAGACCTCTTTATTTATCCTACCCAGGATTTGTTGGGCTTCTTGAATGTGTAAGTTAACTTCTTTTCATTAAGTCTAGAAACCTTCTCAGCTATTATCTCTTCAAATATTGACTCTGCTCCGTCAATATTCAGATTCTCTTTCTCTCGCATTATAATCAGATGTGTGCTAGATTTTCTCATTGTATCTCCCTGTCTGTTACTCTCCTGTATTTTCTATTTTTTTTCCTCTCTCCATACTGCATTCTTGATCATGTCTTCAGCTTATTAATGCTCTCTTCACTTATGTCCACCTTTCTGCCAGATACATTCACTGAGTCAGTATTTTTCACTTTAAGAAGTTATTTTTCATTTTTTCACAAGATGCATTATCACTTTTTTTTATAGATTTCTCTTCCCTGTGGAAATTTTTAAATTAATAATTTGTTTCTCTAAACAAGTACACTTAGTGGTTTTAAGATATGTGTCTGGTAATTCTCTTATCTGAAATCTGTGTGAGTCTGTTTCTGTTGTTTCCTATTCCTGCTGTTTTTAACTCGAGTTCCCTTGGTTCTGGGTATGACAAATTTAGTCTGCTCTCTGGTCATTGTGCCCTTGAAAACTTATTTGTAGGGGTTCCCTAAAACCTGGAATGGATAGATTCTCCTTCAGAGGCTTTGTATCTGTATTTGTTTTTACAGAGTACAGTGGAGTACTACCTGTCTGGAAGCCACTTAAATCCAAGGTCACAGCTTGAAGTTCCCTGGCTGATTCAGTCCACGGGTAATGGGGTACAAATCTATTTGAGGACTGGAGTGTGGCCTCTTTTTCTCAGGGATGAATTTTTAACCTACTCCTCCATTTTTAAAAATTTTATAATCTATTTATTTTTTTTTAATATTTGTTTGGTTACATTGGGTTTTACTTGTGGCACACAGGATCTTCAGTCTTCCTGGCAGCACTCAGGATCTTTAGTTGTAACATGCGGACTCTTAGTTGCAACAGGTAGGATCTACTTTCCTGACCAGGAATTGAACTTGGGCCTCCTGCATTGGGAGTGCAGAGTCTTAGCCACTGGACCACCAGGGCGGCTGCTGCTGCTGCTGCTAAGTCACTTCAGTCGTGTCCGATTCTGTGCGACCCCATAGACAGCAGCCCACCAGGCTCCCCCTTCCCTGGGATTCTCCAGGCAAGAACACTGGAGTGGGTTGCCATTTCCTTCTCCAATGCAGGAAAGTGAAAAGTGAAAGTGAAGTCACTCAGTCGTGTCCGACTCTTAGCGACCCCATGGGCTGCAGCCTACCAGGCTCCTCTGTCCATGGGATTTTCCAGGCAAGAGTACTGGAGTGGGTTGCCATTGCCTTCTCTGGGACCACCAGAGCAGTCCCTATTTATTTTAACTTTTATTGAAATATAGTTGATTTACAATGTTGTGGTAGTTTTAGGTGTATAGCAAAGTGATTCACTTATGAATATATATTATATATGTGTATATATATATATAATATATATATTCTTTTTTAGATACTTTTCCATTATAGGTTATTACAAGATACTGAGTATAATTCCTTGTGCTATACAGTAGGTCTTTGTTAGCTGTTTCATATTAGTAGTGTGTATATTTTAATCCCAAACTCCCAATTCCTTTCTCCCCCCCTTCCCCCTTTGATGACCATAAGTTTGTTTTCTATATCTATGGGTCTATTTCTATTTTGTAAATAAATTCATTTCTATCATTTTTTTAAGATTCCACATACAAACTATATCATATATTTGTCTTCATCTGACTTACTTTACGTAGCATGATAATCTCTAGACCCACCCATGTTACTGCAAATGGCATTATTTCATTCTTTTTTATGGCTGAGTAATATTCCATTGTGTATATGTGCTATATATTCTTTAAACATTCACCTGTTAATGGGTATTTAGGTTACATCCATGTCTTGCCTATTGTAAATAGTGCTGCTATGAACATGTGCTCAGTACTCAGTTATGTCTGACTCTTGCAATCGAACGAACTGTAGCCTGCCAGACTCCTCTGTCCATGGGATTTTCCCAGCAAGAATACTGGAGTGGGTTGCTATTTCCTCCTCCATTATAAACATGGGGTGCATATATCTTTTCAAATTAGAGCTATCTCCAGATATATGCCCAGGAGTGGGATCATAAATTATATAGTAACTCTATTTTTGTTTTTTTAAGGAACCTCCATATGGTTCTCCATCCCACTCCCCCCTTTTATACCCTTTATTTTTAGGAAGAGAGCTCTTCTTGGTGCTAAGGCAGCCTTTTGTATAGTTATCTGGGATTGTTGGAAACAGGGCAGATTTAGCTCTGGTTGGGATGCAGAACCTTATGCAGCTGGTGTAGCTCTTTGGGATCTCATTTTAATGTAGAGAGGGTCTCCTATTAAACCCCTATCTTGTGCTGGCCCTGAACCTTAACTTCTCTCCCTCCAGCCTTTTGTGGCCACTGATTCAAAGCTCAGGTGGGCAATGTAGGCAAACACCCTCAAACCCAATTGGCTTTGGTGTGTCAATACTCTGCTTACCTACCTGATTACAAGCTTTCATCCAAAAATTGGCCTGAGCATTTCCCTCTGTCCTCTCTCAGCTCTTCAGTGCTTTTTAAGCAGTTTTGAAATTTTTATCCAGTGTATTTCAATACTTCAATAAGAAAGTTTAATCAAATAACCAAGCCTGCCATTGCCAGAAACTGTTCAATAGAAGTTCACACTCTTAAATGTTTAAACATTCATATTTGACTTAACAAGGTCCGAATGCAGGCAGTATCCCTACCCTCCTCCCAAACAAGAGCCTTAGAATGCTTTAAATAGTAATAGTTTCCTGCTGTTTTACATGCTTTTGTGCTCCAGTGTTTTTAGTGCCAGCTTGTTTTTATACCTCCATATGCTTCAACATTATCATTGTTTTATATGCTTATTTAGATTGCCTCACATTTACCAATTTTTGTTCACTCTTCCTTGCCTCCTACTCATTCCTTCTCTCCAATTTCAATTTCCTTCTTCCTGAAGTATATCTTCCAGTAGTTATTTTAGTAAGAGTCTATTATTGCTAAACTTTCTTAGGTTTGTTTTTTCTGAAAATGTCCTTATTCTACTCTCAAAAAAAAGAGTAGAAGTTCATCTCATCAATATTTCTTGGGGTACTAATTCTCCTCCTTGTGGCAACTAGTGACTCACCTTCATGGATTCTCATTTCTTTGCAAGTACAATATTTTTATTGTTTGTTTCTGAGCACATGTTCAGCAGATATTGTCTTTTTTGTGGGCTTCTATGTGCTGTGTATCATAAAAATATTTTTGCTTTCACTGAGATTCTAGAAGTTTCAATGATTCTGCTCCAATATTTGTTTTAATTTTTTAGTGTGTGATTCCCAGAACATGCAGTAAGGTAAATGTAGACACCCCCACCACCACATATGACATAGTCCTGGGGTTTTTATCTCTGCTCATGGCTCCAGAGACCGCATAAGACTTTTCATGGCTTACTTTCCAAATCCCTTTCTAATGAACAGAGAAGCTACTAAAGGCTTTATCCAGAGGTTTCAGTGACAGTTTATCTGCCTCTGGTGGACTTGAGGCTGTATTGCCAGTACTTGCCTGGGCACTAGATTCCCAGCTCGGAGCCCCTAGCCCCTAGGGCCTAATATCCAGAACCAATAACTACAATAGGTTATTGCAGTGTCCGTTTACAATTACTAAACTGGCTTTTTTCTTTTTCGCTGAAGATTTTGCTTTTTATTTTTTTAAGTTCAACTATCAATTAAAATTTTTGTTAGTTTATCTCATGTTAATATGTGTTTGTATTTGTGGGGGATGCTATTCATGTCATCTTAGTGTGCTGTACGGCCAGAAGAAAATCATATTTATATATATGATTTTGTGCTGTGTTTATACTTTAAGAATTTTCCCTTATCACTTCCATCCTTGTAAATATGAACTTCTCTGAGTTCCAAGGAAATTAATCCACCTCGGGACCATCTAGATTAAGGGCACATACGAGGCCACGTCTTTACAGCCTGCCGCATCATTCTCCAGATATATCACCTACATAGTTTAAATACATCACTCCCCTGGGGCCTAAAGTTCCTTAGCAGAGTGATTTTCAACTTTAAAACATTTTAGTAGCAGAACTCTTTCTTCAAATATTACTTGGAATTCCCAAATACAAAATCAATAACTCCCTCTTAATGATTTTATATTTCAGAGTTCCTGATCCTCACTAATTTGCCCCTCCTCTTGTTCCCCAAGGCCATCCTCATAGACTTTTCTGGCTCCAAATACCACGGTGTGAAAACAAATTGAATAGATCAGTAGTTGTCAAAGTGTGGCCCTAGAGCCAGAAGCATGAACATCACCTGGGAATGTGTTCAAATGCAAATTCTCAACCCCTCCTCACTGGCCCCAACCTAGATCTACTGAAATTAGAAACTCTGGGGGCAGGACCCAGCAACCTGTGTGTTAACAAGCCCTCTAGGTGACTCTGATGCACGTTTATGTGTGAGGCCTTACTACAATAGAGCATCCCATCCAGGAGCTATTGGAACAAGGCTGGAGTACTGCCCAAGATGAACATTTCTGGGTGCTTAAATAAGCCCAAACTTATCTGGCAGGCTGTTTTCCATCCAGTGTTTTCTTGTGCATGAAGGCAATTATAGACTCTCAGAAGGTCCAACTTTGCAATGACCTGGGTCCCTTTGAATTGGTTCAGTAAGTGAGACATCACTGGGAAGAGTAGGGAATCCTTACTTTCAGTTCATTAGACAGAAATAATGACATTCCACATAATTTTGCTTGACAACAAGACTTCAGATATGAAGCTCACAAAATAATGTTGAGCAAAAGAAGCCAGACACAAAATTGTACATACTGAACATTTCCATTTATACATGGCATTTTAAAAGGCAACACTAATCTACAGTGAAAGAAGTTAAGATAAGGATTACCCTTTGGGGTTATTGACTTGAAGGAAGCAGGAAGGGGGCCTGACTTATGGGTAACATTCTATTTCTTGATCTGAGTGCTGTTCACAGAAATGTGCTCATTTTACAAAAATTCATGAAGTTGCACCCTGATGATATGTGCATTTCCTGTCTATCTGACATGCTTTGATGGAAGAATTTAAACATAGCATTAGGTCAATGTGTAAATGACACAGTGCTATGCTGGGTTACATACTCCTGGAGGATGGGGGCCTTTGCTTCTGGATGTGAAATATACATCTGATGCAAACATAGGTTCCTAGCACCAGGTCTATTGTATTATGGCCATGAGTAGTGTGGAGGCCACTCTGTTTCTTGATTGATGGCATCCCTGATCAGAATTCCAAGCGGAAGGGGAAGAAGTGAGGCAGTTCCCTAATGTGACCTGTAAGCCAGAATAAGTTTCAGCACCTGGTTAGTCCAGGAAATGGGAAGTAATAAGGGTTCTGGATTTCCAACTAGATCAGGCCAAGAACCCATAGGAAGCATGTACAATGAATGAAAGGTAAGTCCCCCATTGTTTGGTCCCTCATCCTGAGCTCTGTGGGTGGATAAGCTCCCAGTTGCAAGCACCCATCTTTTGCCTGTACCCTTCTGGGCCCAGATCATAAATCCACATATGAACTGAAATTCCCTGGCCTTAACAGCTTGTGGAAGTTAGAGTCTCAGTTGAAGAACTACCTTAAATTATACCAGCTCTTGCCCATATCTGCTCCAAGAATTCTAGCCCCCGTGTAAAATAGCCCAATGCTGTCTGAAAGTCCTCAGTATGTCAGAAGCCAATCTATTCTGGGCCTCTCCCATATTCCTCTTCACTTAAGTCTATGCTCCATTTTTGTGTGCTTTGTCCATGAAGCTGCTTCAGACTTACTTACGCCTCCCCTGCCACTCCACTGCTGCTGTTCCCACCATGGGAACGTTGACAAGGGTGCCAAGGGTGCTACCTCCTGACCCCCTAAAGGCCCCAACCATGGAGGTGCTCACCGGTGTATCAGACATGCTCAAACATGCCTGAATTGCATTTGAGCTCAAGGTAATACATACCTGCACAGTACACAATGCCCTGGGCTCCACAGTGATGCGATCTGAAAGCAGGCCCTGCTGCTGTTACACTCCATGGTTCAGCCTGAGGGTTGGTGATCGGGAGGGCATAGGGCTGGGCTCGAATAGCTCCCCTGTTGCTGAGGGACAGTGGTGTTTTCCAGACAGAGGAGGTGAATGTTTCAATCAGAAAATGCCAGGTACAGCTGCTCCCTCTGGTGGTCTATGCCTTCCACCAGTGGGGACAGGGAGGTTAGTTTCAGTCTCAATGCCGTTCATATCTCTTAGAACTATTCCTGAGTATAGGGTATTTAAAAGACAGTTTCTGTACCAGATGAACCCAAAGCAAGGAATGTTTTATTAAAAGTGCTAATGCCATACAAGATGCAGAAAGGCTGTGGAAATATTCCCGATTAAAGAGGCTAAAGAGACATGACAGCTAAAAGCAACACCTCATCCTGGACCAGATGCTGTGACGACGAGGGAAAATGCTATAAAGGACATGACTGGGTCACCAGACAAAACTGGAGTACAAGTGTAGATAATAGTATTATAACGTCAAATTTACTGAAGCTGTTAACTATACTGTGATGTAGGGAACATGACTAATTGTAGGAAGTGCACACTGAAGTACTTGGGCATAAAGGGCCATGATGTAATTTACCCTCAGTTGGTCCAAACACACAGACACACACACAGACACACACACACACACAAGTGCATAGATGCAGATAGGGTAAAATGTTAGCAACAGGTAAATCTGGTAAAGGGTATATAGATGTTCTTTATACTATCTGGTTTGTTTTTAAGTTTCCTATAAAATAGAAATCACTTCCAAATGAAAGCGTTTTACAAACGTGAAAGTGTCTGTGCAAGCAGTCAGGATCTGGTGGACATGCCCGACTGAACTTTTCCTGTGAGAGGGATGAGAAAGGAGGACGTGGCTGTCTTCCCAGGCAGGGCTCCCACACATCCCAAAGGGAAGTCAGATACCTGCATGAAGGTGCCAAGTGGCATCCAAGGCCACTTGCCTCTTGCTCTCCCCCAGCCTACAAGATATCAAAAATAACACTTTTTACATTTTCTCCTGAGGATGATGAGCCCTGGGGGTGGGGAGTGAGGAAAATTCGGTTATAAAAGGAAGGTGTTTGGGTTTATTCACTCATCCAGAAAATGTTTCAAATACTATGTCCTAGGGGCTGGTCTAGGGGCTGAGAATGCAGCCCAGGGTACAAGAGGAGACACAATCCCTGTCCTAAAAATGCCTGTGAGCTAGTTGGGGATGCAGCCACAACCACACAAATAAACATATATTACCAAATGAGCTGACCATGAAGTAGATTTGGGGAGCCGTGGGAGGAGCCCAGCCTTTTACCAGAGCCAGTGGATGCAAGTCCCATGGGTCTGAAATGTTTGGTTCCCCTCCCCCTCATATTTTCTAAGTAACATGTCCTTTTGTATCTGATGAAGAGGATAAAAGAAGGAACCACCACCAGGGCTTAACCCGACCTGGGCACATCCCATTTGTTTGGGCTTAGCCCTCTGTGAGAATCAGGGAGGGGGCCAACATGTCACTCCCCTGCTATCCCTGGGCTGGTAGACCAGTGAGCTTTATAAGTTTTTTCATGATCTATGCCTGCAGGTGGATGCAGCCATGTCCATAACACTTCTGGAGGGCAAAGACCACCAACACCCTCACGTGGAAGCCTAGCAGCCTACTGGCCCCGAGTCCCATCCCTGGGGTGCTGAGTCATGATAACAACATGATAGTCTTCCAATTGGACAGAATAATGACTTTGAGGGGGGACACCTGTGATTCTCCCTCGAGTCCTGAATGTGGCACTGACTGTAATGCCCTGTACCCAAGGGACAATAGTGGAATCCGCTGCCTTGGGGCTCGGAAAAAAAAAAACAAAAGTACTGGGGAAGAAGTTATAAGTGTATATGTGTGACTATCTGACACAGTGTGTGTCATTTTTGTCCGTGGGTCTCAGGTAGGGCTGACCCTCACCTCTAATGCATTCTGGTCCTGGACCAAAGAAGTTTCAGATCCAACAAATGTTCACTGAGCCCGTACAAAGTCCCAAGCCTTTTTAATTAATACTTTGACACATTTTATATCACTTAATCTTTAACAATAACCCGTTAAGGTAGGAATTATCTGCATTGTACAGATGAGAAAACAATCGCAAAGAGGTTCATTGATTTGCTCAAGTATATCATACAGCTTTTTTTTTTTTTAAACACTCACACACTAAACTCTTAGCTGAGGCCTGTCTGTGTTGGTTGTTTACCTTACAGTGTTTCTTGTCTTCTCTACCTTTGGAGCAATTGCTCCCCTTATACAAAAGCCCCCTTTTCTTGTTTCACAGGCCCACATGGGCTTTTCTTTGTTTAATACTGCATTTAATAGCACAAAAAAATCACGAATACAAAGAAACTGGCAAAGGTGTTTTGTCAATGAAATATCCCTGCTTCCTCCGCTTTTCCACTTTCCTACCCATATACGTAATGGGCTACATTTGTATAAGCTTTTCTTTTTTCTCCCCCAAACATATAACTGTTATGTGATTGGTCAGTTGAAGCTGAAACACCCATGGAGAAAGATGTTTTACAGTTACAAGGGCACACATCCCCCCCACACCACCCCCCTCCCACCCCACAACTTTCCCACACAATCTTTTGGAGGAATATAGGATATGGACCAGTGTCTGATTTCCCTGCTCCTGCCTGCCCCGCCCAGAGCATCCTGCCATTTAATCTTCCTTTAAGTGACTGCTTAGACTAGAGCCTCTTCTCCCGCCCCTTCTATTCCTCTTCCAGTCAGGACCTTTTAGACACTGGAAACTGTTCAATTCTTACTCTGTCAGGCCCGCGGGCCATGCAAGTAGGTCCTTTAAATCTTGATGCCAGCTGTAGTATGGGCACTGTCATCTTCCACTCCAGGTAGGTAGGTCTGTGTGTCACTTCAGTAGGCTTGTGTATTCACTTCTTTCACTTTTTCTGATTCATGTTCCAGGACCTGTTTGTGATAGAACAGTAAATACCCTTCACTGTCCAGCACGTCCTTAATACTGGCCTTGGTGATGACGGCATCATCACACTTGAACCACTGGTCCTTGTGGTGCCGGATGAAGCTGGTGTAGTGGCCACTCTCCAGGGTTCCTTGGTGATTAACCACAGCAAACAAGGAATACTTATTCTCATCATTTCCACTATTGGTTGGCAGCTGCAACTGTCCATTCATCCTGCTCTCTTTACTCGAGGCCATGAACGGTGTCATATCCAGCTCCAGAGGAAAGGATATGTATGTAGTGATCTTGCGCCTCTGTTTGGCTGAGTGTTCAAACCGTTTGAAATGAAAACAGGCAACGACAGGTAATTTATTCATTGTGAGCTGTTTGGTAGATTCCTGGTAGCTTTGGCAACTACCACACTTGATTTTGGCACTGCTTCCTAAGTGCTCTGGCCTCGTAAACCTTCGCAGGCAGTCCGTGAGGGTAGTGATTCCTGGTATGTGGCTTTCCCCGTTAACACTGCTCTCCCTCCCTGGGCTCATCGGCCAGAAGGAGGTACAAGAGCCAGGCAAGTCCAAACTGATGTCCCAGCATGGGTCTATTGTGGTGGAGACACCATGACAGGCTTGACAGGTGACATCAGATTGCAGGCCACCTGTGAAAATTTGGTCAATGATGCAGTTACAGTGGTTGGGATTGCTGGCTGCCTTCCCAGCATCATCACCTTTGCAGTGCCTGTGCAGGACATCTAACGCTGCAATGAGAAACTCATGTGCATCCTGTTGCCTGTACCCTGCTAAATGCCGTGCATGTATCCATACCAGGTGCAGCAACTTATAGGGAACATGAGGAGACGGGTTTCCAGAATACAACTCTCGAAAAAGCGAAGACATCTCACAGACCAGACACAACTCCGGACTCGGCATTTCACATCTGTGCCTGTCAGAGAGGAAGAAATCTCTCAGGATCGGAGTGTGGGTAAGGGCCTGGACGATGCAGTTCATAAAGCACGTGTTGCCAAGATTGATCAGTCCTCTTAAACCGATGGTAAAGCTGGAGGCGATTCTTCTTCTCCTTGGGTTATGGCCCAGCAGTTCTAACTCAGGTTTGGTTGTCTCCCAGGTTGGATACTTCTCACCGAGGCCTGGCATTGAATACTGCTGGTGAGAAACCTCGGTCGAGGTGGAGGCTTGTAATTTCAAAGCTTCCCCTTGCTCTTCTTTGGCAATTTGCTCAATGTCTCTGTCATATACATAGTCCTTACACATAAAGCAGTATATACCTCCGTAATAAAGGTCTACTGCTAAGTTGTGTTGTTTCGTCTCGGCGTGCTCATGAATGTGCTTCTCTGTGAAGCAGCCAAAGAAGACACAGGAAAGGCAAGAGTGGAGTCTGTTCAAATGGGTGCCGCACACATGGCAGATACACGACTTTGCCTTGCTTTTCCTGGTCTCTGGGGTTCCACACCACACGAAGCACTGGTAGATCACCCGCAGTTCCTGCCTCCAGTTCTCTCCCACCTTAAAGCTGTTCACGTGGGAACAGCCTGGTGGACCCACCGCGAAATCCACATCCAGGCACCCGCCCCCAGGGCCGCGCCGGGGCCGGGGCCGGGGCGGGGGCCGTGGCCTAGGCTGCGGCGGGGTACGGAGCCGGGTCTGCGGCCGCGGCCGGGGTCGGCGGCGGGGGGCACGGCTGCGCCGCGGGGAAGGATCGGGGGGCCGCGGGGGGTCGGAGGGAAGGGTGGGGAGAGGAACCTCGTCTCTGCCGCCGCTACCGCCACTCCGCGCCGGGTTCTCATCCTCAGGCTCCTGCTTCGGCTCCCCCTTCGGCTCCTGCTCCGCCTCCCGTGCCGGCTCGGGGTTCAGGTTCGGGCTCCAGCTTGAGCTCTACCCGGCGTCCCGGACCCTCCACAGTCTCCACCTTCCCGGTGGCGTCCACCTTCCCAGCCGCCTCCACCTTCCCCGCCGCCTCTACCTTCCCTTCCACCTTCGCCTCCGCCTCCACCTTCCTCTCCGCCTTCTCCGCCGTCTCTGCCGTCTCCGCCTCCTCTGCTCCTCCGCCTCCACTGGCAGCGGCTCCTCCCCCTAATCGCAGGGCTGGGGCGGCCACTGGGCGTGGCGGCGCGGGGGCCACGCAGACCAGGGGTGTCCCCCGTCCGGCCTGAGGGAGCGCGGTGGCTGTGGCAGCTGGACCCAAAAGGGACTTTCACTGAAGGAGGCGGCGGCGGAAGCAGGCGACGCCCCCGGGAATCCTCCTGCCGTAGCCCCCTAGCGGAGGCCGCTCTGCAGCCAGGCCCGGTTTCCTTTAATTCAATATTTCCCAAACTTGCTTGTTCACGAGAATCACGTGGGGAGCGTGTTAAAATTACAGATTCCTCGGCTCCACCCGCAGCCCCACTGAATCAGAATCTCGAAGGAACATGCTCCGGAACCTGTATCTTTAACTAGGGCCCGAGAAGATTCTTATGAGCAGGCAAGTTTGAGAAACACAGCTCTAATTCATTGAGGCTGGCGGGAAGGGGGGCGGGGACCGCGCAGTCTCTTTAAGGCGCTTCCAGTTCTCGGCTCCAATCGCTGCTCTGACCCCTTTCATCGTCTCCTCCCCTCTCTCCGTCCTTCCCTTCGTCCATGCAGCCTCCCCCAGCACTGCGGGGCCAGAGATAGAGAGATATCCTAGTCCAGAAACGTCCCTGGGGCTGGGAAACATCCCCCCAGAGGCCGAGTCGCGAAGAGCGCTGGCAGAAGCAGTGATCAGCCAGCATCTCTGAGGCTGAGCAGGTTCCCATCCCTGTCTGAGGCTCCCCGCCCACCCCAGGTTCTGCCCTGCCCCATAAGAATGAAGCTCCATTCTGGAGCAGGCCTGGACCCCAGATACAGAGGGGCAGAGCTCCCAAGGCCATTGGGCCCCAAGGGGCACATCCCATGCCCATCTTATCGGTGCTCTGCACACTCCGTGCCTGCTCCTCGCCTCCCCTGCACCTTTCCCTCGGGCTCCCAAGGCCACGGGTGGGCTGAGGTTTTGGCAGCCAGCCTTCTGGCCCAGGAGACGCTGAACCAGCTGCCCCAGGGGTGGCGGGATGGAAAAGGCACAACAAAGCCAGGCCTACTGCTGGCATCTCCCCTACTGCTGAGAGAGGGGCCTGAACTACAGGATACTGTCCCAAGACCCTCAAGCCCAGCAGAGGCCCAGCCCAGGCAGCAGGTGGGAGTGGCAGGGAACCAGCTTCCATGTGTGGAGCCGCCAGTCAGGGGGAGGGGCGGCCATGCATCTTCAGGGCACGGCTGTGCTGAGCTGGGAGCCATGGGGAGCAGCACCAAGGTGCTAACGAAGACTGAGCCCAGAGCAAGTGGCTTGGGTCTTGGGCAACTTGGAGATGTTGGGAAGCAGCTGCAGGTGCTGGTCCCAGGCAGTACAGCCCAGGGCAGGTGTCAGGATGAGGCTTACAAGGAGCAGAGTGTCAGGGACAGTGTGTTTCAGAAGAGTCTGGTGCCTGAGCCCCAGTGATGGCAGCCCTTGGCCCAATTACACACTGCCGGGTCTGTAGGGCTGTGCTGCCTTATTACATTGTGGCCGAGTTCTCCCTGGTTAGTGTGGATATCACCCCCCCACCTGGCCCCCTCCTCCAGGTTAGGGGGCAGTGTGTAGGCCTCCCAGGGTCAGCAGCAGGAGTTGGTTGTCAGGAATCATGAGCCCTTAAGGAGGATAGAGGACTCCTTGTGGCTCAGCTGGTAAAGAATCTACCTGCAATGTGGGAGACCTGGGTTCGATCCCTGGGTTGGGAAGATCCCCTGGAGAAGGGAAAAGCTACCCACTCCAGCATTCTGGCCTGGAGAATTCCATGAACTGTATAGTTCATGGGGTCACAAAGAGTCGGACACCACCCAGCGACTTTCACTTTCTTTAAAGAGGATAGAATGCTGGTTCCCATACACCTGAGGTCCCCTGAACTGCCCTGGTGCCTCCCCTTCCTAAGCCAACTGTTGTTCCCATCCCTTGAAGCATCCCAGTATCCTTGCAATAAATGCCTGCCCTTTTTGGCCTGCAACAATAGGAACTACAACTAGAGCACCCACTGAAGGAATCCTGCTCCTATAAGGGTGGGGGCGGGGAGGCACAAGAAATACTCTCATCCCACCTCCACAGGGTAACAGACATCAAAGTGGCCTAAAAATCTCAGTGTACCAAGGCTATCTCCCACTGATGACTAACCATGGCAACCTGACAGCTTTACTGATCATCTTCCTGCAGAAGCCCACATGTCCAGCATGTCAAGGAAGAAGCGGAGGCTGGGGCGGTGCGGGGGGGAGTGCGGGGTAAGGGGGCGGGGTGTGCACTCTGCCATCCACTCACTCAACAAATGTCTATTCCGCGCCAACCCAGACCAGGTGTTGCACTTGGAGCTGTGAAACCAGCACCGAACCAAACAAACTTACCCCAGGGGCCAGAAACAGGAGTGGGTTCCCCAAAAGGCAGACTGAGGAAGTGTCTAGGTCACCAGTAGAGAAGAGACACCAAAAAGAGCAGAATCAAGAAAAGGATATCAGAAGTAGTTTATTTGATATTTTTTTTTTAAGCAGTCCTCATGGGAAAAGTCAGAATTTTGTTGCACTTCTTACATTCCTTTCCTGATTGCATGTTGCTTTTGCTCTGAATCACATGGAGAGGGGCAGGTGTCAGCATAATCCTTTTGATGCTTCTTGCTTGTTTCAGTCTGGATTCAGTCCCAGGCAAATGCTACCATCTCAGTCTCACAAAGACCTGATAGAAGCGTAGCTGAAGGGGCTGACCTAAAGAGAGACCCCTTCCTCATTGCAGCACCTTGCCTGGAGTTGAATACAACTCTGGCCACAAGGTGGCAAATGAGTATATGACGCTCCCCCTGATATTTATTTTATATGTTTATATAAAACTATTGGTTTATAACAATGCTCTCTAAAAATATTTTTAATGTTGTGCTCCTTCACACATATTTAGGTTGACATCTCAAATTTTGCATCCAAAATGTCTAGCTGCAAATAATGTGGTTTCTGACAAATATGAACATTCACAAACAAAGCATCCTAGTTTTATGTGAAAACAGTGAAACCTAAATCTGTTAGTGATTTGAGAGCCACCATCATCAGTTTTAAAAATTCATAAATGGGCTCTTCTTTGACAGTTTGGGAGGTATAAATTTTCCCTTTTCTCCCTGAGTTCTCAATTCCATCTTATTCTTATAACAGAATTTTATCCCAATAATACATATTTTTTACATTTGAAATGATTTTATTAATTATCCTACCAGATTTCTCTGTAGCAAAAATATGTGTATATTGTGCTATTTAAATGCTTTTTAAAAGTTCCTGTGATCCTAAAGCTGTAAGTATTGTTCATAACTTAGTCTTGCTTGTGTTATCATGACAATTAGTATTGGAATACAATGGATCAAAAAATTATAAACATATGACAAATTTTAACATGTAATTATTAAAAAAACAAAAATTTACTAGTGATGTAAGTCTTTTTTAAAAAACGTGGTGAGTGAATTAATAGATAAATATTGCTTATTTTAGAATGAGGCAGAATTCAGTATCAGTTCTCTTACAACTTTTTGTTTGGTTAAACGGCACATAGAAACATTGTTAAGCCACACACAGAAACATTCCTAAGTATATAGGAGTGGACATTTTGTTTTAGAAATGTCACTCAAGTATTTGAATTCCTTTGAAGACATATAGGGGAAAATTACAGAATGATTTATCTTCAAAATTATTTCTCATGATTTGTCAGCTGACAGCTCAATTGGGTTTGCCTTCAGTTTTACTGGAAACCAGCCGAGTTGAAACAGGATTTGATACCAATATATTCATTTGTTAGGCCAGTTTGTTTCTTCACCATTGGCAGCCGTGTTTGGAACTGTCTCTCTGGTACCCTGAG
Source organism: Capra hircus (assembly GCF_001704415.2). Taxonomy (NCBI): domain Eukaryota; kingdom Metazoa; phylum Chordata; class Mammalia; order Artiodactyla; family Bovidae; genus Capra; species Capra hircus. Next base: position 16,505,442 of record NW_017189516.1, read on the forward strand.
GATTTTACACTGTGGGGCAGTGCACCCAGGTAAGATTTGGGATGGATCAAAGATATGTTTTTCTTTTGTAAAGTGCAAAGAGAACTATTTGTGAAAAGGGAGATGGAAAAAGAGAACCGGCTTAATTTTTTCACTACTAGTGTATTCTCTAGCAGATCAATTTTAGGAAATATGAAAATGAAATTTGAGGATGTAGAAATTGATCCCCTTCAAACTCTAAGTGCTTATTTACCCCTCGGAAAGTCTTCCTATACGCCCAGGATAATGCACACTCCACTTTTAAGGCTACTGGTTTATATTTATTATTATAAAAGCAATATATATAATATTTGTAGTTTTAAAAAGAGATGAAAGAAGGCATAACATGAAAAGTTAAAGCCCCTCCCCTGCCAATCAAACCCAGTTTTATTCCCCCCAAACAGCCACTTGTTAACAGTTTCTCATGTATCCTTTGAGAAATTTTCTATGCCAATACAAGCATGTTCCGTACAGTTATCCTTTTTATGAAAAATAAATGAGGCTGTAATATGCATATGGATCAACAACTTAGCATTCTATGCTAGACATCAGGCATAAGTTGATGTGCACAACCAATGCAATGCCAATAAAAACGTCAGTAAATTTTTTGGAGGAAATTTTTATAAAATTAATACGGAGGAATAAAAGGCATTTCCTCCTTCTTCATTTCTCCTTCCTCTCTGAAATGAGGATTTAATGGCTATAGCTGAGTAGCCATCTTGCAATCAAAAACTGATTACCTCAGGACCTAATCTTACATGAGAAAAAAATAGCATATTATGGTACCAACTCTGAAAGGTACATCTCTCTTTGTGCTTCAATATCTCTGAAATCTTTGAATGACAGCTTCTGGATTATATTTGCCAGCATTTATTTCCTCTTTCTTGGTACATAAAATAATGGTGTGTCCTAGAATCAATATAATACTCAAAGCATCATCCTATTTAAGCCTTTGTTATTTGGATCCCTGTTATGCGTAGCTGAATATAATTCCCAAGTGATAGCAGGCTTTTCATTTCACTCCTAGCAAAGTCCCAAGTCCTTATCCTGGCCTTTAAAGTCCTGTAGAATCTGGCCTCTGTCTCTTAGACCTCGCTTTCTATCAACTCAGCCTTGCCTCGAACAAATTATGTTTACTGCTATTCCTTGAATAAGCTAAGCTGGCTCCTGCTTCCAAGCCTGTGCCCTTATTGTTCCCTCTTCTTGGAAAGCTGTTCCCCTGGAAATCCTCATGACTTTCTCCCTCACTTTGTCAGATCACTGCTTAACTATCACCTTTTCTCAGAGTTCTTGACCTTTTTATAAAATGACACCCCATTCCTGCTTTTTTTTATTTAAAAAACTATTACTACATGATGTATTAAATATTACACACACACACACTTACTACAGTGTAAACTCCATGAGAGTAAGATGTTCACCATTCTATGCCCAGTGCATCTTTGGCATTTAATACATATGTAAATATATGTGAAATAAATTAATGCTTTTCATCATGAGTGAAGTCAACCATACGTCAGTCATGTCTGACTCTTTGTGACCTCATGGACTGTAGCCCGGCAGACTCTTCTGTCCATTGGATTCTCCAGGCAAGAATACTGGAGTTGCCATTTCCTCCTCCAGGGGATCTTCCCAACCCAGGGATCAAACATGGGTCTCCTGCATTACAGGCAGATTCTTTACCTTCTGAGCCACCAGTTAACCATATTTTCATGTTTATTGAATATTTCATATTACGTTTTTGTGAACTGCATGTTTACATCCTTTGCCTAATTTTCTTTTGGCTTCTTAGTAACCCTGATAATAAGTAAAATTTACATGGTGCTTGAGTATATCAAGAGTCAGTCTATTAAACTGCTTAACCCTCTCTACAACATTAAGTAGTAGGTGTTGTTATAATCGGAGAAGGCAATGGCACCCCACTCCAGTACCCCTGCCTGGAAAATCCCATGGATGAATGAGCCTAGAGGGTCGGACACGACTGAGCGACTTCACTTTGACGTTTCACTTTCCTGCATTGGAGAAGGACATGGCAGCCCACTCCAGTGTTCTTGCCTGGAGACTCCCAGGGACGGGGAGCCTGTGGGCTGCCGTCTATGGGGTCGCACGGAGTCGGCCACGACTGAGGCGACTCAGCAGTTGTTCTAATCCCCATTTTACAGTTGAGGCAACTGAGACGTAAAGAGATTAAGTGAAACCCAAGGTCACACAGCTAGTAAATGATGGACCCGGGATTCAAACCCAGCAGTTAGAATCTAGACTTCGGACTCCTAACTACTAAGGTATTAGTCCTTTGGCTGTCATGTTCGAGTACATGTTTATTTTCCCATTCATCATTTAACTATTACATTTTATTTTATTTTTTTAACCATGTGATGTTTGTTGTTGTTCATTCGCTAAGTCGTGTCTGATTCTTTGTGACCCCACAGACTGCAGCACACCAGGCTTCCCTGTCCGTCACCATCTCCCAGAGTTTGCTTAACATTATTATATGGTCAAGACTCACAAACTTTTCTTTATGGATTCTGGATTTTAGTTTCTCAGGTTTTTTGTTTTTTCTGATTGTAAACATGTAGAGCAAGGGCAGAGGTCCTGAGATAAAAAAGAGTTTGATGATTTTAAGAAATGAAAATATGTCCAGAATGGCTTGAATTTGGTGACCAAGAAGGAGGAGAGTGGTACAAGATGACCAAGATAGAAATGTAGGCAGGAATCAGATCACCTGGAGCCTTATAGACCATTGTGTAGGATTTAAATATTATGTCAATTATGATGGGAATTTTTGAGGGTGTTAGCAAGGGAATGACATGATATAATTTATGATTTTCATACAATGATTATACTCAAATGATAGTAAAAGTAGGGCTTCCCTGGTGGCTCAGCAGTAAAGAATCCACCAGTAATGCAGGAGACAGCCTGCGATTCAGGAGACACAGGTTCGATCCCTGGGTAGCAAGATCCTGTGGAGTAGGAAATGGCAACCCACTCCAGTATTCTTGCCTGGGAAATCCCATGGATAGAGGAACTTGGCAGGCTACAGTCTGTGGGGTCACAAAGAGTTGGACATGACTTAGCAACTGAACAACAGCAAAGTTATTTAAACCTCATAATACCCTGACGAGGTAAATCCCAATATCATTCTCACTATACAAATGAAACAATAAACGCCTCAAATTTGCTTATGCTTTCTCTCTGCTTCTATACGTGTTCCCATTCAGAATATACATACTATCAACAATGAGATCTGACACCTACTTTCTCCAGCCCTCAATGGTCTGTGAGTCTTCACTGGGCTAAAAAAAAGGCGATGGGGAATGGCAAGTTCACTCAGCACTAAGCCCTTAGATCTGGAAGCTGGTCAGGTAGGTTCTTCCCATCCCATTTGGATCATGCCAAGCCGTCCTAAGCTCAGGAATAGCCAGTCTCCCGGCCTGGTCACGATGACCAAGGTAGCCAGCTCAGCAGCCCTGCTCATCATTGTAGCAGGACAAAGACTTGCAGCCTGCATCCCCAGAGCCATACTAGTAACCAGGGAGCTGAACCGGAGGCTCGTCAGGCTCCCCCCCAGGCTTCCAGAAGGTGCAGGCTCTACAGAAGGAAGCAGTAGGCTAGCGGCGTGGAAGGGGGCAGAGAATGGAAGTCAAGGTATTCTTCAAGCACACATCTACCCCTGGGTAGCCTGTGCCCCTGTGATTCCAATGGCCCAGGCCCTTTTCTGGCTGAAAGAAAGGAAAGACTTACAGAGAGAGCAAAGTCAGGCTTGTGACAGATGACAGCAAAGATATAGATTATACTGCATCATATCCTAATGAGCCATTTTCCCAGTTTTCACAACGTATTGATTCCAGTAGTCTGTTTCTTAGCTTCCATCAGTCTTCAGCAACTCTGGCTATACCCCTTCAGACTGCTGCCCCATTTGACTTATACTTTTTTCTTTCTTTTTTTTTTTTTCTGTTATTGAGGTACAGCTTATATACAGTGTTGTATTAGCTCCAGGTGTACAGCAAAGTGATTATATATATACACAGTGTTGAGTATAGATCCCTGTGCGGCACAGCAGTTCCTTGTTGTATCTTTTTTATATGTAGCAATTTATATCAGTTTGTGTCTGCTATTCCCAAACTCCTAATTTATCCTTCTCCCCAGCCATTCCCCTCTGATAACTGTAAGTCTGTTTTCTATGTCTGTGAGTCTGTTTCCGCTTTTTAAATAAGTTCATTTGTATCATGTTTTAAAGATTCCACATGTAAGTGATATCTTGTGATATTTGTCTTCACCTGACTTACTGCACTTAGTATGATAATCTCTAGTCCATCTATGTTACTACAATGACATACTTTTGATTGCTTACCTCTCTGCTTCATAACATGGACTCAAAATCCTTTACCATAAAGCATGGGTAGTATGCTACCTTTTGTGTAAGAAAGTTGAGGACATATAAACATTTATAGAAACATTATGAACTTATGGTTTATTTCTTTTTCTCTTTCTAAAAATATTTCCTAGCTCTGTCCACTGAAAAGACATAGCAGCAATGACAACCTACTAGCAACGAGTATGTTTATTGCCTGGATTGTGGTCTATAAATATCATTTTGTACCAAAAGGAATCAATCTTCCTTGAAAAAATAATTATTTACACGTATATAACAGGAAATTGTACAAAATTATCCTGGGACATCTTTTTTGTCAATAAACAAGGGTGATATCAAAGACTCATGTAGTCATGGCAAAGGAACACAGGGTCCAAGATGAAGGGGAGGTCCCATCTGCCTATATTGGGACAATTAGAGCATCAAAAAATCTGCAACTAATCAAGCATCAAATGTATAAAATATGAGTTCATAATGATATTAAAAAACGTTGGTCTCCCCTAGATGGTTGTAGGGCACCAAGTTATTGTTGCAAAAATCAATAAAAATAAAAACCAAGAATTATTGCATCTTTCACATAGTTAATGATATTCTTCTTTATGTAATAATTGCAGATAGCAAATGCAGAAGGAATGATACAATTATTATATCACTATTTATAATCTCTCAGTTCAGTTCAGTTCAGTCTCTCAGTCATGTCCAACTCTTTGCAACCCCATGGACTGCAGCACGCCAGGCCTCCCTGTCCATCACCAACTCCTGGAGCTTACTCAAACTCATGTCCATTGAGTCAGTGATGCCATCCAACCATCTCATCCTCTGTCTTCCCCTTCTCCTCCTGCCTTCAATCTTTCCCAGCATCAGGGTCTTTTCAAATGAGTCAGCTCTTTGCATCAGGTGGCCAAAGTATTGGAGTTTCAGCTTCAGCATCAGTCCTTCCAATGAATATTCAGGACTGATTTCCTTTAGGATGGGCTGGTTGGATCGCCTTGCAGTCCAAGGGACTCTCAAGAGTCTTCTCCAACACCACAGTTCAAAAGCATCAATTCTTTGGTGCTCAGCTTTCTTTATGGTCCAACTCTCACATCCATACATGACTACTGGAAAAACCACAGCCTTGACTAGATGGACCTTTGTCAGCAAAATAATGTCTCTGCTTTTTAATATGCTGTCTAGATTGGTCATAACTTTTCTTCCAAGGAGCAAGCATCTTTTAATTTCATGGCTGCAATCACCATCTGCAGTGACTTTTGGAGCCTCCCAGAAATAAAGTCAGCCACTGTTTCCCCATTTATTTGCCATGAAGTGATGGGACCGGTTGCCATGATCTTAGTTTTCTGAATGTTGAGCTTTTAAGCCAACTTTTTCACTCTCCTCTTTCACTTTCATCAAGAGGTTATTCACTTTCTGCCATAAGGGTGGTGTCATCTGCATATCTGAGGTTATAATCTCTAGTGAAATCTCTAATGAAATAATAAATCTAGACCATGGTTTCTCAACACCAACACTATTGACATTTGGGGCCAGATCATTCTTTATTTGGGGACTATCTATACACTGTATTAACAGAATTTTTAGCAGCATCTCTGGTGCCTACTCACTAGATGCCGTTAGTACTGCCCCCAAGTTGTGACAATCAAAAATGTCTTCAGACATTGTTAAATGTCCCCTGAGGGACAAAATCATCTCTGCTTGAGAACCACTAATCTAGGGCAATGATCATGAATGAAAAAAAAAGATTAAGCAAAGGATGATGGGGAGTTTTACAATGGAGGGATCAGATACCACCTGAACCCACTGATCAATTTTAGCATCACTAAGAATAGGACAGCTAGATATTATGTACCTTCTGATGTGATGCAGTGGGAATAATATATCCCCTATGATATATTGATTCCAAAAAAAAAAAAAAACTGAACCTAAATCTAATCAGGGATGGAGCTCTAATTCACAGTTAATGGTGATATAGGAAATAAAAGAACAAGTTCAGTGTCACCGCTAAGAAACAATCAGCCAAATCCAGAATGGAATTTTTAGGAAAAATAACCCATTTTTTAAAGTTATAAATGCCATTTAAAAGAAGATGAGGAAAACAACAAATGTTTAAATAAAACAACAGCAGCAATAAAGTAAGCTAATACTATATGATTCCACTATATGACATTCTGGAAAAGGGAAAACTATGGAGACAGTAAAAAAGATGAGTGGTTGCCAGGGGTTAGGGAGGATCAAGAATGAATAGACTGAGCACAGAGGATTTTAGGGCATTGAAACTACTCTGTATAAAATTATAATGGTGGATGTGTGTGTGTGTGTGTGTGTGTGCACGCACGCGCGTGTGCGCTCAGTCACTCAGTCATGTCTGAGTCTTTGTGACCGCATGGACTGTAACCCACCAGGTTCCTCTGCACATGGAGTTTTCCAGGCAAGAATACTGGAGTGGGTTGCCATTTCCTTCTCCAGGGGATTTTCCCAAACCAGGAATCGAATCCATGTCTCCTGTGTCTCCTGCATTGGCAGGCTGATTCTTTACCACTGTGCCACCTGGGAAGACCCCGTAACGGTGGATACATGTCATTATAAACTTGTCTAAACCCAAAGTGTGTACAACACCAAGAATGAATCTTAATGTTAGGTGATTGTGATGTGTCAATGTAAGTTCATTAATTGTAAAAAAAAGTTACCACTCTAGTGGGGGATGTTAATAATGGAGGTTATGCATGTGTGAGGGCAAAGCATATATGGTAATTTTCTGTACCTTTCACTTGGTTTTTTTGTAAACTTAAAACTGCTCAGAAAATTAAAGTCTATTTTTTCTTCAGATTATTTTTATTGTTTCATTTAAATTATCAATCCATTTAGAACTTATTTAAAGTTTTGGCATAGTGATTTAACCGTGTTACATTTCCTAAAATTGATAGCTAGTTATCCCAATGCCATTTGTTATAATCATTATTTTTTCATTAATTTTAAATCTCATCTTTGTTGAGTATTTGATGTGTTCCTGGACTTTGTACTGTTTTGCTTCTTTTTCTTTCTACTCTTTTATGCTGGTTGGAAGTCTAAAGTCTATATCTAAGTGAAAAAGAAAGAACGAGAAAAAGAAAGGTGGGAGACTTCCACATTCTTATCTAGCTTTATTGAGGTATAATTTACAAGTAAAAATTGTATGTATTTAAGGTATACTATGTGATATTTTGATATATGTATATATTGTGAAGTGATTACCACATGAAGGTAATCAACACATTCATCACCTCACATAGTTACCTTTTTGAAATCATGAGAACAGTTAAGATCTACTCTGTTAGTAAATTTCAAGTATGCAGTACAGTATTATTGACTTTAGTGACCATGCTGTGCATTAGATCTCCAGAACTTATTCATCCTACGTAACTAAAACTTTGTACCCTTTGTCCAACATGTCCCCACTTCCCCAACTCTCCAGTTCCTGAGAGCAATGTTCTATGATCAGCTATATGAGTTGGACTTTTTAGATTCACATGTAAGTGACATCATGCAGTATTTGTCTTTCTGTGCCTAACTTAAGAAATTTAAAGATTTTAAAAAGAGACTTAAGAGAGCTAACAACAAATGCATCATTGCATTTGGTTTGTGTCTTATTTTGAAAAAAAATCAGATTTAAAAATACTTCTTGAAACAATCACAGAAATTTGAATATGATTTAGTATTTGCTTACATTAAGGAATTATTAATTAGTAAATTATGATAATGACATTGTGATTATGTAAAAAAAAGTATTTCCTCTTAGAGATGCTCACTCACATTGAATGAGATAATATAATATCTAGGATTTGAGTTTAAAAACTGCAACAGATCTTGGAGTGGAGAGAAATAAAACATGATTGGCAAAACGTTGAAAATTGTTGAAGCTGACTAAAGGGGGTTCGTTCTACTCATTTCTCTATTTTTGTGTATGTTTAAGTTTTTCCATAATAAAATAAAGTGTAAAAACAAACCAAGTGATACCTCTGTGTCTAGAAAGATGTGGTAGGTGTACTTCTCCCTATTTCTCCTGCTAAGTACAGTTTAAAACCTTTGACATTGGTTATAATACAAACATAAGAATACTCTGAAAAGTAGACAAAAGAAGGCAGACTGTTGACCTCAGAGCCCAAGGAATAACAAAGCAGTGAGTTCCCTGAGGTTTTGTTTTATTTTGTTTTGCTTCATCTATCCTAGATCGGGTGCTAGAGAAGCTGAAAACCTGGAAGCATCAATGGGAATAAGCAAAAGCAAAAGAAAAAACACCTGCTCTCTCTAGGCGAGGACCAGGAAAGGGACAACCTCACAAGATAGAAAAGTTTTAGATAATAACCACTCTACTCCAAGAAAATTCCCCAGAAAATATTAAACCACTATCCATGCCAACAAAGGCCAATTGGAGAAGTTAAACTTACACCCTTGGCAGGCTGTAATATGCTACAGTGGTTTCAGAGAAAGACAAGTTCGGAGACTGAACTTTCATTCCTACTGGGCAATAACAAGGCCCCTTTGATGCACTGTCAGTGGAGACTACATGGAAAGACAGGATTCATGCCCACCTGGTGATAACAAGGGGCCCTTCCTCTTGTACCCACTGGGCTGGTATCAGAGGAATCCCAGTAGAGAATTGGCACTTTTACTACCATCTAGCAGAAACTAGCATCCTTCCCCTAGTGTGGTGCTGCTGGAAGTCATGAGAACTATAGCAAGGCATTTCTTCTCCTCTCAGCCAGGGTGGTATCAGCAGAGGCATAGGGGAGAGCCAGAACTCCCACCTTGCAGATGGGGGTGAGGACACCCTCAACCCCTAGGTGTCAATGGAGGCTAAGTGAGGAACCAGGACTCCACTCCATCTGGCATCAATTAAGTGGCATTCCCCTTCCCCTGCCAGAGCAGTGTCAGAAGCATGATAAAAGCAAAAGATGTAAATACCATTCAGAGTCTCATTAACATAATACCCAAAATGTATAGGTTTGAATAAAAAATCACTCATAATAGCAAAACCAGGAAAATCTCCACTTGATGAGAAATGACAACTAAAACTTACAAGCAATGTGACATAGATGTTTATTAAGATGCCCCAATAAGCAATTACAAACATAACAGAAACAAATTTTTAAAAAAAGTCTCCATTCTGACCAGTGTGAGGTGATACCACATTGTAGTTTTGATTTGCATTTCTCTGTAATAATAATAACAAGCAATGCTGAGCATTTTTTCTTGTGTTTATTGGCCATCTGTATGTCTTCTTTGGAGAAATAACTATTTATGTCTTCTTCCCATTTTTTGATTGGGTTGTTTGTTTTTCTGATATTGAGCTGCCTAAGCTGTCATTCCTTTAATGGCTCAGGGGTAGAGAATCCGCCTGCAATGCAAGAAACACGGGAGACATGTGTTCGATCCCTGGTTTGGAAAGATCCCCTGGAGGAGGAAATGGCAACCCACTCCAGTGTTCTTGCCTGGAAAATCCCATGGTCAGAGAAGCCTGGTGGGCTCCAGTCCATGGTTCGCAAAAGGTTGGACACGACTGAGCGACTAACACACACACAAGCTGCTTGTATATTTTCGAGATTAATCCTTTGTCAGTTGCTTCATTTGCTATTATTTTCTCCCATTCTGAGGGCTATCTTTTCATTTTGTCTATGGTTTCCTTTGCTGTGCAAAAATTTTTAAGTCTAATTTGTTTATTTTTGTATTTATTTCCATTACTCTAAGAGGTAGATCATAGAAGATCTTGGTGTGACTTATGTCATAGAGTATTCTTCCTATGCTTTCCTCTAAGAATTTTATAGTTTCTGGTCTTACATTTAGGTTTTTAATCCATTTTGAGTTTATCTTTGTGTATGGTGTTAGGAAGTTTTCTAATTTCATTCTTTTACATGTAGCTGTCCAGTTTTCCAAGCACCACTTATTGAAGAGATTGTCTTTTCTCCATTGTATATTTTTGCCTTCTTTGTCAAAGATAAGGTGCCCATAGGTGCATGGGTTTATCTCTGGGCTTTCTATCTTGTCCCATTGGTCTATGTTTCTGTTTCTGTGCCAGTACCATACTGTCTGGATGACTGTAGCTTTGTAGTACAGTCTGAAGTCAAGAAGATTGATTCCTCCAGCTCCATTCTTCTTTCTCAAGATTACCTTGGCTATTCAGGGTCTTTTGTGTTTCCATACAAATTATGAAAATTTTTTCTAGTTCTGTGAAAAATGCCACTGGTAATTTGATAGGGATCATCAAAAGATCTACAAACAATAAATGCTGGACAGCATGTGGAGAAAAGACAATCCTCTTTCACTGTTATTTGGGAATGTAAATAGATACTGCCACTATGGAGCACAGTAAGGAGATTTCTTTAAAAACTAGGAATAAAACTACCATATGACCCAACAATCCTACTACTGGTCTTATACCCTGAGAAAACCATAATTCTAAAATACACATGTACCCCAATATTCGTTGCAGAACTATTTACAATAGCTAGGACATGGAAGCAACTTAGATATCCATCAACAAATGAATAGATAAAGAAGTGTTGGTGTATACATACAATGGAATATTACTCAGCCATAAAAAGGAACAAATTTGAGTCAGTTCTAGTGAGGTGGATGAACCTAGAGCCTATTATACAGAATGAAGTGAGTCAGAAAGAGAAAAACACATACCGTATATTAACACATATATATGAAATCTAGAAAAATGGTACTGATGAACTGATTCGTAGGGCAGTAGTAGAGACACAGACATTGAAAACAGACTTGTGGACACAGCAGGGGAAGGAGAGTATGGGGCAAATTGAGAGAATGGCATTGAAACATATACATTACCATGTGTAAAATTAGATAGCTAATGGAAATTTGCTGTATGACACAGGGAGCTCAAATCCAGTACTCTGTGACAGCCTAGAAGGGTGCGATGGAGTGGGAGGTGGGAGGGAGGTTCAAGAGGGAAGGGACATACATATACCTATGGCTGATTCATGTTGATGTATGGCAGAAACCAACAACATTTTAAAGCAATTATCCTCCAATTAAAAATAAATAAATTTTTTAAAATAATAAGACAAAAATAAGAAACATCTCATCAAAAAAATAGAATGTATAAAAAAGAACTAAATGGAATTTTTAAAACTAAAAAATGCAATAACTGAACATCTGTGTCATCAAAGTTAGGAAAGGAGAGGAGAAAAAGGTAAACCTGGAAAAGTATTCAAAAAAATAATGGCTGAAAAACTCCCAAAAGACATAAACCTATAACTTCAAGAAGCTGAACAAACCCCAAACTGTATACATGTAAAGAAATCCATGCCAAGATCCATCATACTCAAACTTCTGAAAACAAAGGACAAATAAAAAGGTTGCAAGAGAGAAATGCCTTGCCTCTAAGAGGAAAACAATTTGAATCACAGAGGATTTCTCATCAGAAATCATGGAGGTCAGAAGGAACTGACACAATACTTTTCAAAAGCTGAAGAATACAACTGTCAATAGAGAACTCTGTGAAAATATCCTTTAGGAATGAAGGGGTAATCAGGATATTCTCAGGTAAACTATGAGAATTTGCCACCAGCCAACCTACCCTGAAAGGATGGCTAAAAGAAATTCTCTAAACAGAAAGGAAATTATAAAAGAAGGAACCTAGGAACATCAGGAGGGAGATAAAGCATAACAGAAAGAGTAAAAATATGGATTGATACAATAGATTTTTCCTACTCCAATTGAGTTTTCTAAATTATGTTTGACGGTTGAAGTATAGAGTACCATCTGATGTGGTTTTCAATGTATGCAGAGGAGATTGTATAAGACAATTATACTGTAACTGAGTAAGATTTCCACATTCCATTCAAACTGGAAAAATGTTGATACCAGCAGACTATGATAAGTTATGTATGTGTCATACCTAGAGAAAAACCTCTCTCTTTCTAAATAGGTGAAGAGACGTACCATGTTCGTGAGTTGGAAGACTCAGCATATAAAGATGTCATTTCTCCTTCAAATTTATATATAGCATTATTTAATGCAATTTCTATGAAGCTCTCAGCAAGGTTTTTTTTAACAGATGGAGGCAAGATTATTGTAAAACTTATATTAAAAGACAAAGGAACTAGAATAGCTAAAATGATATTGTAATAAAGGAATAACGGTAGAGAAATCACAATTTTAAAAATCAGGCAGTGTGATTCCTCTAACTTTATTCCTCTTAGGAATTTCATTAAATAATTCTATATATAAATTTGAGGGAGAACTCACATCTTTATATGCTGAAACTCCCAACTCATCAACATGGTACATCTCTGTACCTATTTAGGCAGGCTACAGTCCATAAGGCCGCAAAGAACTGGACATGAGTGAAGTGACTGAGCACATACGAACACAGACCTAATCAGGAATGTGTAGTATTGGCAGGGAGATAGACATATCAATGGGAAAAAATAGAGATCAATGATAAAAAAATCAATGATCAGTAAAACAGAACTGAGAACACTGAAATAGACCCACACAAGAATGGCCAACTGATCTCTGACCAAGGTGTAAAAGTAATCCAATGAAGGAAGGATAGTCTTTTCAACAAATGGTGCTGAAGCAATTGAATATCCATAGGCCCAAAATTTTTTTTTAAATGAATCTCTACCTAAACTTCAAACCTTACACAAAAAATTAACTCAAAATGAACTATAGATTTAAATGTAAAACTATGAAACTCTTGGAAGAAAATAGGAGAAAATCTTCAGGCCCTAGGGCTTGGTGAAGAATTCTTAGACATACCAAAAGCATGATCCATACAACTAAAAATTGATAAATTATACTAAATCAAAATAGAAACTTTTGTAAAAGACTCTTAGTCTCAGTGATTGACTAGGGACTCCATTTTAAGAAACAAATGGAAAGAATTTGTCTGAAAGTGATGAGGTATTTGAAGAATGCCAAGGAAAGGAACAAACACCTTTCATTATGGTACGTGCACCATCAGCTGTACTTCACTAAGAGGGCAAGCCTGTACATGAATCTGTCAAGGTGAATCAAACAAGGAAGATGATGAAAAGCAGCCAGCAAACCTGCAGGAGAAAAGGGAGACAAAGCAGCCTGGGGCAACCCCCCCAAAAAAATACTCTGCTCTGCCATCCACCCACAATGAAATCGACATTTATCACTGAAAACCTTTAAGTTCAGTGACTCCAAGAAGGTTTTCAAGTCTAGGGAGAGTGCTTTAAGAACTGAAAAGTTTTCCAAGTCACTGATGGAGTGAGCTTCGGTATGGGGCAACATAACAGTGGGATTGTGTCAATTACAAGGCAATGGTGAATCAAGAGAGAGATCCTCAAGAGAATCACTAAGAAGCCTTTTTGGGATCATCACAAGGGCTAGACGCTAGATAGCCATTCCATTCAGTTAGGATGGAACCCTGGTCTTCCCAACCCCAGAAATCTCAATAGACACTCAAAAAATTTTGACAGTTCACACTATTCTTGCCTAGAGAATCCCACGGACAGAGGAGCCTGGTAGGCTACAGTCTATGGGGTTGCAAGAGTCGGACACAACTTGATGACTACCACCACCTAAAGTGGGCTTTCCCGGTGACTCACACTGCAAAGAATCTGCCTGCTACTGTAGGAGACCCTGGTTTGATTCCTGGGTTGGGAAGATCCTCTGGAGAAGGAAATGGCAACTCACTACAGTATTCTTGCCTGGAGAATCCCACAGACAGAAGAGCCTGGCAGGCTACAGTCCATGTCACAAGAGTTGGACATGACTTAGTGACTAAACCACCAATTAAGCACTTGGCCCCAGTAATGTGAAATACAGAAAACTATATGACTTTCCAATCATTACCACCAGAAGAACCAGAAAGTCAAAACAAATGGCTGATGCCGGTTACTTTCTAGAAACCTTCTAAAAAACAATCTTTTGGTGGTAAACTAAAGGCTTGGGGATAGTGAAACCCTGCAACAAACTGATAGCAGTTACCTTTTCAGAGAGGAGTGGGCAGATACCAGGGAAGAATAGAAAGGTGTTAAGTTTCTTATAAAGTCAAATGTACACTTACTATATGACCCTTCAATTCCACTCCTAGATACTTACCCTATAGAAATGAAAATTTATGTTCACACAAAAACCTGTACATGAAAGTTTATAGAAGTCTCAAACTGGAAACAATCTAAATGTCTTTCACGGCGAATGGATATACTGACTTTGGTATGTTCATTCAATAAAAGGACAATAATTGTCAACAATATAAGGGAATGAACTATAAATATATATAATAACATGGACGCATTTAAAATGCATTATACTGAGTAAGAGAAACCAGAATCAGAAAGCTACATACTATGCAATTCTATTTATATTCTGGAAAAGGTAAAACTATGGGGATATAAAACAAATTAGTGGTTGCCAGCATCTGGGAGCAAGGAAAGGGGTTGATTACTAAGAGACACAAGGGAAATTTTTGTTACCTGGAAATTTTCTGTATCTTGATTGTGGTGGTAATTATACAACTGTACAAAAAAGAAAGTGAAGTGTTAGTCACTCAGTCATGTCTACCTCTCTGTGACCCCCTGTAACCTGCCTGGCTTTTCTGTTCATAGAACTCTCTAGGCAAGAATACTGGAGTGGATAGCCATTCCCTTATCCAGGATATTTTCCCAACCCAGGGATTGAATCCAGGTCTCCTGTATTGCAGGCAGATTCTTTACTGCCTGAGCCACCAAGGAAGCCCACAACTGTGTAAGTTTGTCAAAATTCATGCACCTGTACTTTTAAAAGGTATAAGGCTTACTACATGTAAATTATATCTTAATAAACCTGACTTTTAAAATGCTGTAAAACATGTTTTACACTGATTATCCAAACAAACTACATTGGATTAAATAGGCCAAACTGGTTGGTTCCTGTTTGGGCCAAGTTTTCAGTTTAAGGGCAGAGCCCCAAACCAAAAACCCATGTGAACTCTTCTGTCATCTCTGGGAAGAGACCAGTGTTTATACTCTTCAGGGAAAATGAGTGAGGCACTTTGATAAGCAGTACATTTTGCCTGACTGTTATTGCACTTTACATATGGGACTTTGCATCCAGAGGGAAATGGAAGAAATTGTTCTGGTTCTGCACCAAGAATGTTCAGAAACACCTGAACGTTCAGCCGTTGCAAATTTCAAACTAAGAAGACAGGAGAAGTGGGTTCTCAGCACACAATTACTTTTCAAGGCTGCAATGGGCTTGTTGAGAATACAGAAGGGAATAGACACATAGACTTTTCCACTGAATTCTGGGTACAGATGTAATTTATTTAAAACTCATCAACTGTTGGAATTGTTTATGGGATGGGAAAATTGGCAGGAGTACCTGAAATCCCACATGTAGCACCCAAGGTTGAATTGGCTTGAAGTAAGCATGTCTCAGGAATCTCAAGGATTTATTTCCTTCTTCTTTTTCTGACCTAACAGTCATCAAATTTTGTAGTAGGTTGTGGAGAAAGAAATAGCTGTCACAATACAATTAATTTTGATGGAAAAGTCAGCTAGATAAGTCATGTATTCACACTTGAGCTCAAGTTGGTATAAGGACTATAGCTACCCCAAGCTCCAACAGAAACATAACCCCAATGCTGTTGTTATCAAAGAAATGAGGATAACAGTCCAAAAATTGTTGACTTGGAAACAAAGCTACTACAAGTTTCATCCATAGTCATTCCTGCATGATTTGGAAGCCAAATGGAACTTGGTGAACAACTATGCTGTATTATGGAGGTTTCAATGTTTTCATAAAGCCCCTGGCACTAGTAGTAGCCTAAGACCATTGAGTGGAGAAATTCTTGGAGAAGCCTCCAACTTCTCCATGGGAAATAGCTGTATCAATATCAATTAATGACTATGTTTCTCTAACATTTATTATTATCTTCTAAATAATCTTGGGAGAGAACTACTAACTGTGGGAGAAAGCAAATTATATTTTGAGGATGAGTCCTTTGTACAAGGAGAAGCTGGACTGGGAGTACAGGGACATGGGATCTCAATAAGCTACTCTGGAAAATGGAGTTGGATCTAGGAGGTTGAAATTGTGGCCTTGGGCTTCCCAAAGAGCAATCCATTTTGAGGACATCCAAACACTATGGCAACAAAGTCAGCCTATTTATTTCTGACAGTCAGTAGGTTGTGGGACCACTGAAACATCCAGCCTTGGTGAATTCTGTTTGCTACTACCTCTGCCATGCTTCCTATTAGGGAAGGTGACAGTCTGGCATATCAGTTAAGCACAGACACTGGAGCCATTGTTGCTAGAGTTCAAATCCTATTCTCTGCCATTTCCTGGCTATGTGACCATTGACAGATTATTTAACATCTCTGTTTCAGTTTCTTCATATGTAAAAATAGATATAGTAGTATCAATGACTCCATTTTAGCGTTGTTGTGAGTCATGACTTTACGAATGTAAAAGAATTCAGAACAAGCAAGAACTCTCATAAGTATTATCTAGTAGTATTACTATCTTCATTTCTAGGAGCCCAAAGTATTAAAGCAAGTGGAGAAATGAAAATTGGGAACACTAGATACCTTGGTCAAAGTATACAGTCAGACTCTTAACTAGTAAGACTTCACAATCAGAGACGTGAGCCTGGGTCCTCTTCTCTGCACTTTTGTTCTTTGCTAACAAAAGTTGGAGGAGGGCCAGGAACATCAAAGTACTGCACACAGTCCTCTCTGATGGGTAGGTCCCATCTTTCCCCTTCATATTTCTGGAAACTCCTTCCAAAACTAATCAAAGTCACTACAGAGATCTACATTAGTCTTCTAGGGCTGCCATAATAAATTAGTACAAACTGGGTGGTTTTAAACAATGAAAATGTATCCTTCTACAGTTCTGGAGGCTAGATGCCCAAAATCAAGGCGTCTATAGTGCCATGCTCTCTCTGAAGTCTCCAGGGGAGAATATATTGCATGCCTTTCTCTTAGCTTCTGATGTTGTTGACATTCTTTGACATTCCTTGGCTCGTAGACATATCACTCCAATCTCTACCTCTTTCATCACATGGTACTCTCCCTATGTGTCTCTATCTTTGTTTGTGTCTCTTCTCCTCTTCTTATAAGGAGACCAGTCCTACTGGATCAAAGGCCAACCCTAATGACAACATCTTAACCTGCTTATGTCTACCAAGATGCTATTTCCAAATAAGGTCACATTCAAACAAGGTACTGGAAATTAAGACTGCCACATATCTTTTCAGAGACACAACAACCCATGACAGGATCTAAAATAACAAACATTTTAGTATACCTGAAATAATTATGCCATCCCACATGTTGGATAGTGGAAAGAAGTTCCACTATCCATTGAAGGGGAGAACTGCTTTTTCTACCTGCCTAGAATGGCCTCAAACCAACCTCTAAGAATTCCTTTCAGGAAACCTCTAGTTGGGGGCATAACTTTGGGTAATCTTTGTAAAGCACTGTTCTCGGTGGTGGTTCACAGCCACTCCGGTTGAGTTGAGGCCATTCTAACTGTGCAGAAGGACCACCCCCACACACACACTGGGAATCATCCAATTAAGATATTTTGCTGCTAAAGCAAAAGGGATACTTTCAACTAAGAAATGACCTGATAAATAGCAAACCTCACAGAAATGGGTGGCCAGGCAGAAGAGCATGAATCAGGTCTAAAGCTGAGATGCCTAAGGGCTGAAATGTCTTTGGGTTTAATTGGGCTAAAGCCCTTCCTTTGGGGTTGATAAGCCTGAGAAAGCAAACACCTGACTGTCCACCTTATGTGGAGGCCTGAATACATTGAGGGTCCAAGAGTGAGAGCCAGGGGTAAAACATAGTTCGGCAAAGAGTTACAAAAGTTAGCCCAGGGTTTTACATTCTAGATCAATAAGCTGTATGGTAGAGTCTAAGGTCCAGGCTAGGGCTCTACTCAAGCCAAAGAGAAGACCCTAAAGTGGTTGAAAATTGGTCATGGCATATTTCCAGCTCCCATTCCTGTTCCCCTCAAGAGAGGGAGCCTTTCTTGGTAATGTGGAAGATCATACTGGGGGTATTCAAGTGGGATAAAAAGATTAATCATCCCTGGTTTGTCCATGCATTGCACTTAAAGAGGCATGGGGACAAGCCCAAACCCCTTTCCCCAGGGGTCAAAACCAGAGTTAGATGCAAGGTTTGCTCTTAGAATGCCACTTATAGTGGCCATAAAAATATGCCACTGAGATCTGCTGCAGAAAGCATAGTTGACTAGTAGCCCTAGCTTCCTTCAGACTTGGTCCACCACCAAGTTTGCACCCAGACCATGCTACCCACAGGCTGCCAATAGCACTGACTGAGCACGGTGCAAATGCTAGTGCAGGCTCATTCTTGTGTGACACAATATTTCTCTAACCCATCTGATGGGCTCAAACTTTTTTTGAACTGTACTATAGACTGGAACTCTCTCTAGCCAGTCCCTTTTCCTTCCCCTTCTCCCTTCACTGGTGTCAGGCCTAGATTATAATCTGAAAGCTCTCCCTTGCCTACTTCTGCTGCTTCCTCTTTATCACCCAAAGGCATTTCTCCCAATAAGTTTATTGCACATCTAATCCCATCTTAGCATCAGCTTCTTGGAGGTTTTGAATAGACATAAAGTACACTGTTGATGGGATTCAAGAAAGTTGATGGCCAGATGGATTTGAGGGACTGGATCACTCACTACCTGTTGGGCAAAGAGAATGCCATCCTGAGTTGGAGATGAGAACAGATATTCCTTTCCACAAGGTGGTAATGCAAATGCCAACAATTTCACCAGTTGTGACCTGGGAAAATGTCCAGTGGAAGGAAACACTCTTGCAGGTACAATGATTCTGACATTTGAAAGAAAGATCAGCAAAGCTGACTGGTTATTACGAATTTGTATTGATGCCCTACAAGAGAATAATGAGATAGAGGGCTGTTAACAAGCAATTAATGCCTAAGCATAAGAGACAGAAGATCTTGTTGATAGCTTACAAAGATGCCCTCTTCTCTTTCAGTAGAAGAGTACGTAATAGGGCAGAACAAATCTGACTCCATATTGGATCTGTTTCTTTTACTTTAACCTTTGCTTTCCATTGCCTTTGCTACAAATCAATCACTAAAGGAACGTTGCCTTTAGCTTAAAGTATACATAATGCACGCCTCCCAGAACGCTGCCTTCCCATGCCTTATTGTTAAGTTGAAATACCCTTGTTTAAGTTCACAAATAAAAAAAATACCTTTGTTTAAAACATCCTGAGTGGGGCCACCTGTGAATGGCTGCAAGAAAGAAGAAATTAGCACATCCCTCCTGAGTCTGGCTGGAAAGTGAAAGTGAAAATTGCTCAGTCATGTCTGACTCTTTGCAAACCCATGGACTGTAGCCTGCCAGGTTCCTCTGTCCATGGACTTCTCCAGGCCAGAACACTGGAGTGGGTACTCATTCCCCTTCTCCAGGGGATATCTTCCCAACCCAGGGATTAAACCTAGGTCTCCCGCATTGCAGGCAGATTCTTTACTATCTGAGCCACCAGGGTAGCCCAAGAATGCTGGAGAGGGTAGCCTATTCCTTCTCCAGGGGATCTTCCTGACCCAGGAATCGAACCAGGGTCTCCTGCATTGCAAGCGGATTCTTTACCAACTGAGCTATCATGGTAGCCTGAGTCTGACTGGAACCAGGAAATATATGCAATAACTTAATCATCTTTTTAACTTTACCTCCTCACCTCCCTCTCTTCATTCTATAAAAGAAACTAGCATCCAAACCCAGGCAAGATGGTTCTTTGGGACACCAGTCCACTATCTTCTCCATCTGTGGGCTTTCTGAATAAAGTCACTGTTCCTTCCCCCAGTGAAAGATCTCTTGATTTAATGGCCTGTTGTGTGGGGAGCAGGAAGAGCTTGGACTCGGTGACAAGCTGACACATCAGAGGAGCAGACTCAGGACTTGATAGAAACAGCCTCAAGATGATTAAATGCTCATCCTAGGCAAGTCTGTCATGCTAAAGTCAGAGCCCTGGTTGGAAAAATCTGGGACCTGAAAAATAGGATGGAGAGATCTGAACGGATACTCTTAAGATGTTGGCTCTGTAGATTTCCCTGAACTCTCAGAAAATGCACAGGTAGCTCAACCTTCCCTAGTAAGAATCAGCACATCTCATGCTGGAAGATGTCAACAAAGCCTCACTCTACAAAACATATGGTTTCCCTTTCAGGAGCTGCCCCAATCTTTTCTCCTGGCTGCTAGGCTAATAACCTCAGTTAAATCCCAGCATAACCCAACTGGAGACATGCTGGACCCTAAAAGGAAGGAAATAGATTGTATACTGAAGGAGCTGGGAAGAATTGGCTAACACAGATTCACATGAGCCAAGTGAGTACTCCTGAGACTGTATTTTGAGGTGCTTGATCAAGGTAGCTAGAACATAAGATTGAAGAAGCAAGAATTTAACAATTTGAGGGTACTTTCTTGGGAGGTAGATTTAACACCCTGACAAGTATCCTAGGGATGGAGCAAACTCACTGCTAGGGTGGCTCTGGGGCTTCCCATGTGGCTCAGCTGGTAAAGAATACGCCTATCATGTGGGAGACCTGGGTCTGATCCCTGGGTTGGGAAGATCTCCTGGAGAAGGGAAAGGCTACCTACTCCAGTATTCTGGCCTGGAGAATTCCGTACAGTCCATGGTGTTGCAAAGAGTCAGACATGACTGAGCGACTTTCACTTCTCTTCACTTCAGGGTGGCTCTTGAAGCCTTGAGTAGGCAAAGGCTCATGCTGGATGAAGTGAAAATGCCTGTGTCACCTAGCAGATGGTAGAGGAAGGAATAGAGAAGCTGGAGGAAATTGACTGTTGGAATGGATAGACCCTGTGAGGTCAGAAATAATATCAGAAGATTATGTTCCTTGGGTGGGGGAAGGGGTGCATGAGGAAAACTCACTATTCACCAAAACCATCAGGAATGTACTGGTGAGAGGAGCACCAGTATCACTGAGAAGCTCAGTGTTGACACTCACTTGCTGACTAGGGTTGAGGGTAGGAGAGGTGGTTACTGCTCATTAATGTTCATGGGAAGCATGGAGTCTGAAATTAAGAGAGCCAGGTGGCAGCAATCCACTGTCAGAAGCCAGGAAGCTGCAGTCACTGTAACAACTGACAATACTTTAAGTCAAAAGAGGAGTCGGGGGGCTTGTGGTGTAGGGTGTTGTGGAGATGGTTAATAGAAAATAGTCTGCTTCAGAGGCAAAACAGACAGTCAACAAAGGCATTGCTTAGCCTACATCTAAGGCATCTATAGCCAGATAAAAGCCAAAATTGGAGGAGAAGGCTGAGGGTATTTGCCCCAATAAAGGGTGTAACTATAAAGAGTAGCATGAGGGAGATCTTTGTGGTAACAGAAAAGGCCTTGGTTATGGTAGTGGCTATGCAAATATATACACCTGACTAATGTATATTGAATGTCATTTTTTTTGAATAATTATAGTGAACTTTATTTATATTTAGAATGTGTTATAACAATTACAAAATTTTAAAACAATATCAAAATAAAAAACTTGAAAATTGTTTTGAGTTAATTAAACACTTTGCAACTCTTGAATGATCCACAGACATACAAAATAAACAAAATGCATGCAAAAACTAATAAAATATGAGTTAAGATCTATAGTCCAGTTAACTATGTTGTGCCAATTGGTTTCCTGGTTTTTTACTATAAGTTATGTAAGATGTCACTATTGATGTAAGCAGGGTAATGGGTACATGAGACCCTTTTGTACTCCTTTTGTGAGGTTAAAAGTATTTCAAAAGTTAAAAGAGAAAGAAAGAGCTTTGGAACAAAGATCAAACTCTCAGAGGCATATTAGCACAAAGAGTAATGGCCACTCTCAGGCTAGAAATGGTGATCTGTATAGCTGTGGTTTGTTGTGAAGCAATGGATACCTGAAACATGGAAAAATTATTGCAATTCTGCATTTTCATGCAGTGCAACAACAAAGTATATTTTGAGTCCAAAGCAAGGAAAATACCTACAAGTAGCTGAAACTCTTTTGTACTTTGTTGTTGAGATATGTTCAACCAGATTACTTGTCACAAGCTGAGCAAGTAAGCCCATGTCCAAACTTGTAACTTGGAAGCAACTTGGAAGAAAATACCTTGGATGTTTCTCTTAAGGAATGCAGCATCAGCAACTATCTTGATGGCACAGAGGACAATATCCTGTGAGAAAATATGGACAATTTCAACTCTGAACCAAAAAGTGATTCAGAATAATCAGGTTATCAATGTGAAGAAATTTTAGGAATACTTCAATTTATATTATTTATATTTTTAAGACACTCATAAGAGTGACTATGTCTATATAAAATTTAAAAAGCTTTCAATAAGTAAAAATTTAAAATTATAAGTGCAAAGAAAAGATTATGGCATAGTTTAATTGGCAGTCTTTTAGTTTCTTACTGTGCTCATGTGCTCAGTTGTTGAGTCATGTCTGACTCTTTGTGACCCCATGGACTGTAGCCCACCAGTCTCCTCTGTCCATGGGATTTCCCAGGCAAGAATATTGTAGTGGGTTGCCATTTCTTTGCCCAGGGGATCTTCCTGACCCAGGGATTGAACCCGAGTCTCCTGTGTCTCCTACATTGGTAGTCAGATTCTTTACCACTGAGCTAGCTGGGAAGCCCATTTTCTTCGTGTAGTGATACATAAAATAATGGTATATCTTACACTTGATAGCATCTTAGCTTTAGTGAAACACCGTATCTGAGAACAACCCTTAACTAGACCTGGGTGAATATCTTTGCCCACCCCCCCGACAGCCCAGCTCTGACCAAATCATTCACCTCTGCCCTTTTATACCTTGAGGATGCTAATGTCTAGATCAAGGCTCACTCCCGGATGTGACAGCCCACCCCAGACAACCCTCACTTCAACATGATGTACCTCCATTCCAGACCAGAGCCCTGCCTTCTGCTTCCTGCAGCATGAAGCACTCATCCTCTACAACCTGCTCCAATCCCTAGACCTAGACCTCATCTTTTCCCCATCAACACCCCACCCAACTGCTCCAGCCTTTGGCCTGCACATGGAAGACACTAGAACAAAGAAAAGAATCTGTGAGTCAGCTCCAGTCAACTCCACCAAAGGGGAAAAAGGCCAAGGTTAACCATAATCACCCAGCTGCAGCAGCCATCTGGGAGCTGAAAAAGGTAGGGTTTTCTTCCCATCACATCAGAATGATCTGGCACAGCCAAAAGCTCTGGATGAAGCTTCTGGTTCAAATCTAGGGTGTGTGTGTTAGTCCATCAGTCATGTCTGACTCTGTGACCCCATGGACTATAGCCCACCAGTCTCCTCTGTCCATGGAATTCTCCAGGCAAGAATACTGAAGTGGGTTCCCATTCCCTTCCTACTGAGGAGTGTGGGGGACCCTAGGTCTATTTGGAAACTATTGGGGTCTTTCTTGGGCCTTGATGTGAGCAAAGACCCATATCTTCATGGTATGAAGAGCAGACCTGAGAGTTTGGGTTTGGCAAGTTGTGTCATGGTATGAAAGGCAGAAGTGAGGGCTCTCACCTTTCTGTGGACTCTTGCTGTTTTTAAGTGCCAAAGGAATGCCTCCTGGCCTGCTCAGCCGCCTAATTGTGTGGGGGATTTAGTTTAAATATGATACAAGGGAATTTGGGAAAGAATAATTTTAGAGTGAGGCATTGTTGTCAAATTTTTAGTTGGTTTGAAACAAAATGTTTCCAATCAATAACTAAGATCTTTCAGTAAATTCCAATGGTTTGGGGTTCAGTTTTCAATGATTTTGTAAGTCAAGTAGATTTGTTTCAGGTTTTTGCAGAGTTGTTTCTATGTTGTGGCTCTTTTGATATTATTTTTATTTCAATTTCATTTTAAGGTAGGTAATTTTATTCTGTTTGGTTTCTAAAATTTTTATAAGCCTTTTACTTATGAAAATTGACTCAAAGCAAGTATCTCCCAACAGCAGTTTGTAAGACTTTTGTAACTATTGACTGTATTCATTTTTGAACTATTTCATGTTATTGTTCTAGCTTTAAAACACCTTATCATTTGTGAATTCTTAAAAATTCAGTTACAATTGAAACAATGATTTTATTCTGAATGTTCTTTCATATTCAATAAGCTTTTCATTTGTATAATTTTTTATCAGTTTCTGATATTATTTTGATACCATATACTGTTCTATCAGAATTGAGGATGTGAACATTCCTAGGCTTTCCATTTGGATATTTGATTAATTTTTAAACACTGTGTCATTTTCTAAGCTTTAAAAAAATTATATATTTGCATATATTTCAGAACTTGGAAAGTGATTTTTGTCTTTTTTTACATTTTTGAGTGAGTGAACTTGCTCAGTCGTGTCCTACTCTTTGGGACCCCATGGACTGTAGCCCACCAGGCTCCTCCCTCCATGGGATTCTCCAGGCAAGAGTACTGGAGTGGGTTGTCATTTCCTTCTCCAGGGGATCTTCCCAACCCTGGGATCAAACCCGGGTCTCCTGCATTCCAAGCAGATGCTTCAACTTCTGAGCCACCAGGGACGATTTTTTAAATTGAGATGTAATTGACATGTAACACTGTGTAAGTTAAAGGTGTACAATGTGTTGACTTCATACATTTATACATTGCAATATGATTATCACCAATTAGCTAACACCTCACATAATTATCATTTCTTTTTTGTGGTGGGAGTAATTAAGATCTTGTCTCTTAACAAGTTTGATGATCATAATACAATATTATTGTCTATATTCACTGTACTGTGCGTTAGAGCTCTAAGACTTAACTACCAGTGTCAAGTTTGTACCCTTAAACGACATCTTTCCTGTTCCCCCACCCCCAGACCCTGGTAACCACCATTCTACTCTCTGTTTTCACAAGTTCAGCTTTTTTAGATTTTACATAAGTGTGATCATACAGTGTTAGTCTTTCTCTGACTTATCTCACTTAGTATAATGTCCTCTAAGTTCATCCATATTGTCACAAATAGCAGGATTTCTTTCTTTCTCATGAAGGAAAGAATATATATAATGTCCTCTTCTTTACCTTCTTTATCCATTAATACATTGGTGGACACTTAAGTTGCTTCCATATCTTGGGTATTGGGAATAATGCTCCAATAAACATGGGAGTGGAAATATCTCTTCAATATCCTACTTTCATTCCCTTTGGATATAGGGCAAGAAGTGAAATTACTGGATAGGGTAGTTCCATTTTTAATATTTGAGGAAACTCCATACTATTTTCCATAGTAACTATACCAATTTACATTCCCACCAACAGTGCACAAGATTTCCCTTTTCTTCACATCCTCACCAACACTTGTTACCACTTGTCTTTTTGGTGATGTCTATTCTAACAGGTATGAAGTGATAGCTCACTGTGGTTTTGATTTGCATTTCCCCGATTAGTTCTGTTGAGCATCTTTTCATGTACCTGTTGGTCATCTGGATGTCTTCTTTGGAGAAATTCTTGTTTGTTTTCTCTGCTCATTTATAAACCTATTGGAGATTTTATTATTGAAGTGTATGAGTTCTTTATATATTTTGTGTATTAAGTCCTTATATGATATATGATTTGCAAATATTTTCTCCCATTATGTAGATTGCAAAGTTTATATTTTAAATCTTGTTTAAGTCAATTATTCCTGCTCTGTTTGGCAGTATTTTCAAGAAACGTTCAGTTGCATGCCTCCAATCACCAGTTAACACTTTGGTAACTGTTATGTATCCTATTTAGACGTTAAAAAAGCAGGAGTTGAACTATTCATATCACACAGATTATAGTACACTTTTATCATCACTCAGTATAGGTTATTTTCTTTTCAAATTTTATTTTATTTTTTTCTCTTGTACCCCAAATTCCTACTCTCATTATCCTCTCTCTACCACATAAATATTTTTGAAATATATCCTGGATGTTTGTATCTCCATACACACACACACACACATGTACATATATATATATATACACACACACACATACATGTAGTGTTGCTTGATGTCACAACTTTTTAAAGCATTTTCTTCTCAAAAATCATTTTTCAGATTTTAGGGTTTTTTCCCAAACAGTAATATTCACTTTATGAATCTAGCTTTGTTATATTTTTGACTGTATCATTTACGTCAATGCAGGCTTTAGTTAACATAATGTTCCCAGTCCAATGACATTATATTGCTACTTTGTTTGGCTTTCAGAATTGAAGCTTTTATCTAATTGGGCTTGTTTCATATCATGAAAGGCTGCTCTCAGAGCATCAGGGCCAGGAATGAGGGCTTTTTTTCTGGTCAGGGAATGACAGGTAGCGAACTCTGTAAATTGGCTTGCCCAGTTTCTCTTCTAACCCTTTCCTGGTGCACCTTCTTTTATGACACAAAATAGAGCTAAAAGCTCTATTTTCTCCCTTCTTTGAAACCGGAAATTGATGTGATTTAGGTTCTGCTAATCAGATATACTCCTATGTGAATTATCTTTGAAAATTTAGTCAAGTGGAGAGAGTGGTGGCAGTATTAGAAGCCTCCATTTTATGGCTGGCAGTCTAGCAGGCCCAGGTGGCTCTGGAACAACAGATGCAATAGCAGCTTCCTGACCTCAGGTGCATAGCTAAGGGAGTATATTCCTAGAGCCAATGGTCATGATGGCAGATTCCTGACTCCAGGATTGTGACTAAGATACTATGATCCTGAACCCAGCTGTCAGGGAAGAAACTTCCTAATTCCCCAGATCCCTGTGTGCCAGAGGTAACAGTCTTCCTAGTGGGGCACTTCATTTTATTGTGTTAGTAGTCATTCCTGGCAGCTGAGCCTAAGGGTTGCCTCTTCAGCCCTTCTGATGATTTCGTAAGCACATTTTTCCCTCTCTTAAGTCCATATCCTGTTAAAGTAAGCAGAGTGATTTCTGTTATGGGCAACTGAACTTTGATTAATACACATGCTGATCAAAATAAAGTTCTTCCACAAAGAAGATGTAGTGCACACATGCACGCGCGCGCGCACACACACACACACACACACACACACACACACACACACACACACGGGAATACTACTCAGCCATAAGGAACAAAGTTTTCCCATACGCAGCAACATGTGTGGACTGGCGAGCATTATGCCAGTGAAATAAGTTAAACAGACATTCTACGATATCAGTTGTATGTGGGACCTAAAAAGTACAACAAACGTTGACTATAACAAAAAGGAAGCAGACCCACAGATACAGAGAACAAACTAGTGGAGAGGGAAGTGGGAGGGGCAAGAGAGGGGTAGGGCAGTAAGAAGTATAAACTACTAGGTATAAAATAAGCTACACAGATATATTACACAACACAGAATATAGCCAACATTTTATAATAACTAGAAATTTTAAAAATAAAGTTCTTCCAACAAGAATGCTCTACTAGGGATACCAACACTATTGTTCTTTCAGACAACCACTCACACAACTTGTTATTTTTTTAAATTAATTTACGTATTTACTTTTGGCTGTGCTGGGAATTTGTTGTATTGCACAGGCTTTCTCTAATTGCAGTGAGGGGAGCTACTCCTCCTTGCGGTGCTTGGACTTCTCATTGTGGTGGCTTCTCTCGTGGTGGAGCACGGGCTTTAAGCGTTCCAGTTTCAGTAGTTGCAGCTCCCGGGCTCTAGACTTTGGGCTCAGTGGCTGTGGGGCACAGGCTTAGTTGCTCTGCAGCATGTGGCATCTTCCCGGACCAGGAATCAAACCTGCGTCCCCTGCATTGGCAGATGGATTCTCATCCACTGTGCCACCAGGGAAGTCCCACAACTTGTTATTCCTTTTAAGGAATTTCATTAGGGCATGTCAGGTACAGCGCCTCTTTCATCACTCACAAATCCCAGACTAGTGACCAGATGAAAAGAGTTTATCATGTGTGGATGGAGAAACTCCTTTCTCTGAGCAATTAGAACTCCTTATCCTCAATGGAATTTGCTTTTAGTTACTGCATCTCCCATCTTAGAATAAATTGACTTAATAGAGAAATGTCTCACTCTTTTTTGCTCAGGACCCTGATTCCAGATGGAGGAGGAAATGGCAACCCACTGCAGTATTCTTGCCTGGAAAATCCCACGGAGAGAGGAGCCTGGGTGGCTACAGTCCACAAGGTCACACAGAATCGGACATGAGTGAGCACAGCACAGCACAGCTGACAGCAGAGACTTAGTCCAAACAGGGAGGAGGTGAGGTACACATCATCTTTAGCAGGGCATCAAAAGAAAAAGAGCAAAAATTGTGAGCTTCAAGGACTGAAAATGTAGGAGCTTGGCAGGCAGGTTCTGCTGTCTCCTTGGGGCCATCTAGAATGGAAAGGTCAATCTGCTGAGCTCCTCTGGGTAACAGGCTATCTACTCAGCAGCCCTGCTCACTGCTTGCCTGGCATCATCACACTCCCACAAGTTGTCACATCAATCTGAGAATGAGGACGGTGCTGCCATGTAGAATGCTTGTATGTGCAATGCTACTTATGTTCACTAAAGGCTCAGTGCATCGGGAGGCCCCTGGACAGCCCAAAGAAAAGTACACAAAGGCTGCTAGGCCATGCAGACAACTACGCAAGTGGTACTTTCACCAAATCAGGTCCTAACCAGCCCTTCCTCATCTCCACATTCATGTCATCCCCAGCTGTCCTGTTATTCATCTTTCTTCTTTTTAGGCTTTACTTGTCTGGGCTGCTTGGAGAAGGAAATGGCAACCCACTCCAGTACTCTTGCCTGGAAAATCACATGGACAAAGAAGCCTGGTAGGCTATGGGGTCGCAGAGTCGGACACGACTGAGCGACTTCACTTCACTTCACTTGTCTGGGCTGCTACCCGTGTTTAACCTATA
The DNA here is from genome assembly GCF_001704415.2 of Capra hircus. Lineage (NCBI taxonomy): Eukaryota > Metazoa > Chordata > Mammalia > Artiodactyla > Bovidae > Capra > Capra hircus. The sequence continues at coordinate 16,534,661 of NW_017189516.1, forward strand.
CTCTGAGTTTTCTAACCTTTTAATTGCATTTTCTAGGCTCCTATTAACCACCTGCCTATTAGCATTAAGTCTTTTCCGGCTGATAAATTCCTAAACACCTTCCTTTGGGGCCCAGTCTTGGGTTTACTTGCCTGTGACCTTTCCAGAAAGGCAAACCTGATAGAACCTGACCCAGCTTGGACTGAAGGCTTACCAAAGAACACCACCCCCACCCCCAACCATCACCCCAGGCATTATTTTTGTATGGTTTTCTGAAATGCATTTCAAACTTAGAGAGTTTGGAAAGGCCGAGCATATTCCAAGGTTAAGCTCTGTGTACAAGATTGATGATTGACTGGAGAAACCCCTGTACTGGTTAAAGTAATGCTAGCTACTGTAAATAAATAAACCCTGAAACGATTTCAGTGGCTTAACATGATAGATTAGATTCTTGCTCGATTAACCCAGTGATGTTGTTCTTTCCTGGCGGTGACCTCCTTCTATCCTGTGACCTCACTCTTTCCTAGGGTTCCAGTGTTCCCACCATTTAGCTGGCAGATGAAGAAAGAGACCACAGGGAAGGCACAGCCCCTTATTTGGCATGTAGTAATTCTCACACTCTACTAGCAAGTACTAATCACCTGGATGGTTTGGGGTCAGGATAGGGGTTCTGAGAACTATAATCCCCAACTGGGCAGCTGCTTCTAGCCACAATTCCATGCCATAGAAAGAGAGCATGAATCTCAGATGGCCACTGAGCCATCTCAGTCACACACGCTTTTTTCTTTCTCAAATAATCAGCTTCTAAGTCAATCATCACAGAAGATAAAATGTTAAATTCTATACAAAGGCAGTGAGGCAAAATTTCCTGGAAATAAATTAGAAATAAAACCTCTTAGTATCCAAAAGTTGGCCCCAAATATCAAAGTGGACTTGAAAAGTTTTAAGTTTTTCACAGAACAGAAAAAATAACACCCTCACTCTTCACCAACATTTAAATAGCTGGGCACAAAGGCTGAAATTCAGGTAAAAACTATTAAAAGTCCCCAAACTCCTTGATAACACAAATTTTTCAAATATTTGGAAAATATTATGATGAAAGAATCATTGACTCTTTGTGTGTGTGTTTGTGTGTGTTTAAGACAAAATGTATGCTTATCCTTGCTGATAAGTTGCTCTTCCAGATCTAGCAAGACTGTCCCCAGTGGGGGCCTACCCCTCCTAAGTACATCTTTGGGGATCATGAAGGCCAGGCCCACTTCTGGGTGGATAGCTTAAGGAAGAGTTCCACAAGCCTATAGGCTCACATTCAAGGAGACTCCATCTGGGTCCTCCCCATGTCTCTCTGACCTGTGGTCCTCTAGCAAGGCACAGTAAATACCCTCCACGTTACCCTAACCAGTGGGTGGTGAACAGTAGATCTCTTCATGCAAAGATATCCCTTCCTTCACGTGTGTGTTTATAAGCCCCACATCTGCTACTCTGATTCATGGGCTCTGTTTTTCTCCTTATCTAAACCTTGAAACCAGATTTTGTTCATATCCCCCATAGAAAATCACAACAGTGAGGTTTGTAGAATTAAATTGTAGAAGATTTCCTAAGGGCAGATATGCCAATGTGAGGGGTTGCTCCCATAGAATTTAACTTGAAAGTTGCCATTAGATATTATATCATCTCCTACAGCTTTCTTTTTAGTCTCTAGTGATCAACTCCACCTTGTCCCGCCCACCTGCACCTTCACCCAACAGTCTCCCATTTTCCCATGCATTGTTCTCTCCTTCAGAGGATCTTGCCCAGGCAGTCTTGATCTTTCCTCTTGCTCTTTCAGGGAAATTATTGTCTCCCCTAGCTTCTCCCTCCAAACTTATGCATTCCACCGACTTCTGGAAGCTTATCCCTCACTCCCTATGACAGGCCATTAATTATAAAGTTAATGACTTTGTACCTAGCTCCTCACACTCCCCTCAAAAAACCCTCTTCTGTTACTAAATCTACCTTCCTTAGAAAGTTATATGATATCACATCTAATATTCTCTTCTGCTGCTTATGCAACATAAACATCCTGGTATTTTCAGCTGATCTGTAGGGGAGACAGTGATCTGCAGAAGCCATTCAACTGGAAATTGTCAGATAGTGAGTGGGGAGGAAATACAAATAATGGACCAAGTATACTGTAAAAGACATATTTTCACCAAAAGCTGGTCAACGTGCCTACTCTTGTGACTGAAAATCAGTGACTGACACCTGAAACCAATCAGGCCATAAGGGAATCCAACCCCCACACACAGTTGTTTGTTTACTCCAGCTCTGAGAATCAGACAACTGCACTGAAATTCTACTACCACTTTAAGAAATAGTACAGTTGCCCAGGTTTATTTAAAAACTGGTTCTTTTTAAAACTGGTTGGTGACACATATAAAAAATACTAAGGTTATATATGTTGTAGAACTAAGAATATGAAAGACCATGACCAGGGCATATTTGAGTTGGGTTACACAAAAAAAGGTAAACAAAGATAACTTTGAAAGAAGAGATTACCTCAAATAGTACGTTTACCTAGGTGATTCTTAGGTCCTAAGTCTAGGTCCCGAGTCTCCTATGGATCCGGGGAAGGTCATGGGGTCCCAGCCCTGGGGCAGAAAGGCCACAGAAGCCAGTCTATAAAAAGGTGGGGCTGGGCTTGCGCAAGAGATTTCCTCAGCTATATCCTTCCTGTCTGGGAAAATGAAGGCCAGAAGAGCAGGCTTGAGAACTGATCTCCCTAAACTGCTATAAAAACAGACAGAAGCTTTTTAGGGATGCCCAGCAATGAGAACAAAACAGGAAACATGCCCTTAGGGAAGGGATTAGTTCTGGGCTAGAGCAGTCTCTAAAGGCCTTGGGAGAGTGGCTTGTGGGCATCTCTTTCCAACTCCACATTTCTGTTCATGACATTGTATTGGCAACTTGAAATCAGCCCTAGTGGGAGCATTTACACCATAGAAATAGGCAAATGCTACAAATCAGGGGTTTTCTCTCCCTGAGAGCTGTTTCACCAATACACCACTGCCTGTGGGCATGTGCTTGTCTAGGGAGGAGACGGGCGTCCCCCATGCAAGCCCCTTTGAAAGTCTAGCACCTACCCACTCACTACCTGGAGTGGGCATCTTCTATTGATATTTTTTGTCTGCTGCATCCCCACTTGTTTTCCTTTTGGTACTAACACCCCCTGTTCTTTTCCTTGGTCCTGATTATTTATAAATTTATCTTTTACTCCATGAATTTGCACTGGGCCCACTCAGTCTTATGCTTAAAGGAAACTGGGACATAACTATTCAAATAAAATCCAACCTGACCATGACATCAGGGCATTTTACTGCAGAACAAGGAAAGTTGTGGTTCCACCACCTCTGATCACCCTTATTAGCATAGGTTACACCTACCGAGCCCCTACTGTGTGCAGGTGCTTTCCATGGATTTTCTCCTTCAATCCTCACAACCACTCTAGGAGCTGAATGTAATTATCCCCATGGGAAAACAGAGACTCAGATTGGCTTCTCTAAGTGAATAGCTAAAGGAAACATCGAGCCAGATCCTGAGCCTGAATTTGAACCCAGGTCTGCATGACTCTAAATCCCATGTTTGTAACCACTTCATTCCTCTGCTCTCAACTCATTTGTCAAACATCATGGTAACAGCACTGTGGGGGAAGACAGAAAGCGCTCAGGGGCCATTATCCTCCTTTGCCCAGTCTCAGTCTCATTATACTTCAGCGTGTGGTGAGTGCTGAGGAAAAAGAGCCAGCTGACGCGTGGGATTGCCAAGCAACAGCTTATGAAACGAACTCAAACCATGGCAACCAAACACTGTGGACCCAGCAATAGCCTCATTTCATTTACAAGAGTAAGAGGAGGGCTTTGTCAACAACCGATTAGGTAAATGAGAGGACTACTGACTATGCAAGTACAAGGAATTATCATATCATCATCATCATCATTTTAGGAGCACACAATATCAAATGATCTATGAAAATTATTCCTTGAAAAAATAAAGGATTAATCACATCATTATGTCACTTATAAACTGCATACACATACATTTTTTAAAAATTGTGTATCTCTGATACCAAAAATCTCAACCAAATGCTTATTATTTAATAGAGCTATTCATTTCGGGGTGGTAAAGAGGGCTAACACAGGAATACCTCTTATTTTAAAATCAATTTATTTACAAAGCTCCTTCTAATTAATTCCTCACAATAACTCTGTGTGCTTAGTATTGTTTTTTCCACTCCACAGGCAGGGAAACCATGACATTGCAATTATAAATGAGTTCTCATAGGGTGCACAGATAAATAAAGCACAGATCCAGGAGGCCCTCCTGCAAAAATGTACATCTCTGAACCCTCTGAGAACCTGATCACATTCACAGCTCCTCTTCCTTGAAAAATGTGCAAAAATCAACTTATACACTACAGTTTGCCTATTATTCAGTGGGACTCATGGTTCCCCCTGATGTACATCCATGCAACCCAGCTGCAAGAACAATATTCATTTGTTTTTAATCCATGCTATATAGTGCTCACAGGGTCTTTTTATTTATTTTCTGTGGGGCTTACATGAAGCTTACCCCAAAGTCAGAGGGTTGCTAGTGAGAAGACATGGGAGGCTAGTAATTGCAGGCAGAAGGGATTGGATATCACTGAGTTGTTCATAATTTCAATCTGCCTCAACTTTGGTGCCTCCAAACTCTGTCCTGATATCATCTAACCAACAAGTAACCACAGAGCCCATGGTTCTCTGTCCAGGTGTGTTTTGTTCAGCTGTTGCGACCTAGACATTGTCATTGTGCTGTCAGGAGAACTCATGGCTGTTCTCGTCATGAGAGGAATGGAGTCTTTACCTCATAGTGACTCCCACACCAGGATGGCAGTGTATTTTTTCTCAGAGAACGTGAGGTAGTTTGCTAAGGACCCACACCAGGCAAACTCTAAATCTTTAATAATGCAGGACTTTGGTTGCAACCCCCTCCTACCCTGATAGTTGGTGTTGGACCTTCTATGAAAATCACAGACTCTTTTCCTCTCTCAATCCCAAGGCCCAGGCTTTTAAAAAGCCTTTCTGGTACTTGATTGGCCCCTCTTATACTCCAGGTCATACCATCATGATATTTGGAGATGAGAAGGAGCCCAAATCCTGTGGGGATGGAGGCAGGGGAGTAGGAAGAGACAGAGACACACAGAGAGATATCTTCTTCTCCTTAAGGCTTCAGTGGAGTCTGAAATGGGGGATGCAGTTCCCCGACCTTGAATGTCATCAGTATCTCCCTGCCTCCCTCTCAGCCCTCCTTTCAGTCTGTGGGATTTTCATCTAGTGTGAGATGGCTGGATGCCTTTGGACAGACCACTACAGGCATATTCTTCTATGCTTGTAGATAGGCTGGGTCCTTATCTCTTAGTGTTCAGAAAACCTAAGATCTCATGGCTCAGAAAGCCTTTCTTACAGTTCTATTTCCTCTGTGTAAATTTTCTGAAATCTCTTCTAAAACTCAAAAGCTGATCTTGGGCTCTTTGAGTCTATTTGCATTTCTGCTAAAATAACTCTACCCTGGGGCAAAAACTGTGGACGTGCTGAGTCTGAGGCAGGGCCAGGAGTACAAGGGCAAGCTGGAGCTGAGGGTGAAAAACAAAGGTTAATGATTCACAATGTCACACTTTCACAAAAAGAAAGAGAAATAAGTTAGTCAATAAAGAGATAAGGGTTCAAAAAGGGAGAAAAAGACCAGACTAAATTCTAAAAAATGATTCCATAACTCTTTTATTTCTCCCCCAAGAGGAAGCTCCTTGTGAAAATAGATTTTAGTTTTGCCCCCCACCCCGAATGTCTTCTCTCCTAGCCCACTAGCCATTATGATCTGGAAATATTGTCTTGCACATGCATTATGTGCATTGTCTCATTTAAATCTGTAAGATAGTGTTGTTATACCTACAAGGAGATGAGGAAATAAGAATAAGAGAGAATATATAACTTGCTTTTGGTACATAGCTAATAATTTAAATGGTAATCTATTTTCTGGAGAGCCCAATGCTAATAACCACTAAAGCCTAACAGTCTTTTGGCTCTTCTGAGGGTTGAAGGGGTTGGGGAGGAGACAGCCTGTGCAGCCTCAAGGTTGGAGTGTGTCTGGAGCATAAGGGCCTCTTTGTGCACTAAGCCATGGGGCCAGTTTTCTACAAATTCCAAGACTTCACAAGCACTAGAGGGGTCACACACTATTGGAAAGTGATATCACCTATTGCTCATAATGTCACCTTTCTTAGTATGCATTGGTGTGCAGAAAATAGTTATTAGAACAGACCTGAAACTCCAGTACTTTGGCCACCTCATGCGAAGAGTTGACTCATTGGAAAAGACTCTGATGCTGGGAGGGATTGAGGGCAGGAGGAGAAGGGGACGACAGGATGAGATGGCTGGATGGCATCACTGACTCGATGGACGTGAGTCTGAGTGAACTCCGGAAGTTGGTGATGGACAGGGAGGCCTGGCGTGCTGCGATTCGTGGGGTTGCAAAGAGTCGAACACGACTGAGTGACTGAACTGAACTGAGACCTTGAGTTGACTTTAGACAATCTTGAGTTGTCTTTAGAAAGGCCTGCTTTCAAGGTTGGTCTTTGGCTGGCATCTGGGAACTTGGCTGTTGAAGGCAGAATAGTAGCTGCCTGAAGATGTATGTTATAATCCCTGGAACCTATGAATATGTTACTTGACAACATATTCAATTTATATGACAAAAGGTTTTTTGTGGGTGTGATTAAAGTTAAGGGCTTTGAGATAAGGAGATGATCTGGGATTATCTGGGTGAGCCTAATCTCATCCCATGAATCCTCTAGAGCAAAGAAACTTTCCCAGCTGTGGCCAGAGAGATGAGGAGGAGTCAGAAAGATATGCCTTGAAAAGGATTTGACTCACTGTTCTGGGTTCTAAGATGGAGAAAGAGGCTATAAGCCAAGGAATGTGGTGGCCTCTAGAAGCTAGGAACAGCCCTCAGGTTATCCTTGCAAGAAAACAAGGACCTGTGAACCGAATTCTGCCAATAACCTGAGTAAGCTGGAAACAGACCCTCCTCTAGGGCCTCCGAAAGGAATGTAACCCTGCTGACACCTGGAATTTAGCCTGGTGAGACCAGTACCGGACTTATGACCTCCAGAACTCTAAGAGAATAAATTTGTATAGTTTAAACTTCTAAGTGTGTGAAATTTTGTCACAGCAGTAATAAGACTATTAACACAGCACACTACCCATTCCCTAATTGATAAGTGTGATTCTTTGTGCTTAACCTGTTTGTAGAGTGTCATTTATACTGAACACCTGCTTTCCTTCTGAGAGTCTGGAATTTTGGTACATGCTAGGCAGAGGGTGTCCAATCACCATCCCCCAATTAAAAAAAAAAAAACAACTCTCAGACACTGAGTGAGCTTCTTTGGATAAAAACATCATCCACATATCATGTGTTTTCATTCCTGGGGAAGAGTGGACTTGCTGATCTTATTGTAGATCCTGTTGTTTTAATAAACCTTAGCTGTGAGGATAATTATATACTGAGTCCCTTGAATCTTTTTAGCGAATTCACTGAATGTGTGGGTAGTCTTGGGGACCCTCAAAATAGTGAAGGATGACAGGCAGCATTTTGGGTGGCCAGAAAGTTCCAAAGGGCTGTAGAAGATGGGATCTGAAGGCAGCCCTTTGCATGCCATGTCTCACTTAGGGCTGGTGACTGATAGAGGTAGGGGCCCTGCACAACTCGTTTCTCTGTTGCAGAGCAACAGTATTTCCCAGAGCGGCGGGAGTGGGGTGGGGGCGGGGGTGCGGGGGGCGGAGCGGTTCCAAACAGGAATGGCTATGATCTACCACAGCGGAGGCACACCTGCTCCCCCTGGTGGTCCGTGCCTTTCGGTAGGCACAACCAGAGATGAGGACTCACCACGCGACTCACCACGCAGTGATGAGTAGAGCAAATCCCAATTGAAGCTACCGGCTGAAGCAAGCATTGGATGTCAAAGTTCAATTCCAACAGGCCTTCAGACCCAACCATCTTGAACAATTCTAATGAATCTTGCATGCATCCCCCCTGGAAATATATATTTAAAATGAATCAACTTGCATTTATTCAACTAATTTTTCACAAGCATGCCAAAAAGAAGAATCTCCTCAACAAATGAGCTGTACAAATGATACATGGAAAAAAAAAGTGAACCTCAATACCTGGGGTTGCCAGCCTCCATGGAAATATGTTCTGAGAGCAGATTTTTTCAAGAACATATGTAGTTAGACAGTAAAGCCTGTTGACACCTACTTGGTTGTCATTTCCCTCTGAATGGAGACAATGTGTCTGCTTGGACAGAACCCTCCTGGAGGGGAGACAGAAACCTTATGTGAAGTTGTAGTCCGGTGAGAGTAAAGCTACTTCTTTTTTAATCTCCCTTATCTAACAAGATATTCCTAAGAGAGCATCTTTTAGGCTTCTGCTAAGATTAAGGTCCCTAAGCATCAGTGAAAATTTACAACTACATAAGGAAAGTGGCCAACCTAATTTGTTCTTTCATGGTATCATTCCTTCCTTCAATCATGTGTGGAGGCACCGAGCTAGATGCTAGGGGATACAGTAGTAAACCAGACAGACATGGCCCCTGCCCCCATGGAGAGCCAAGCCTAAAAGAATTCTCCCATCTGGTCTCGCCATGGTCTGCCCCCTGGATGAACAGTACAGACTCTGACCACAGACTCAGATAGACCTAAATCCCCAGTAGCGCCTGGACCATATCTATAACCTGTTGCGAAACAGGAAGGGACATGGGACTCTGAGGTATACACACTCAATATCCTTTCCTTAGGGACAGAGCATCACCCTCTGCCCTATCCAGCCTCTTCTGAAAAGCCTTTCTAAATTTATAGAAAGCAGGAGACCCAGGTTCGATCCCTGGGTGGGGAAGATCCCCTGGAGAAGGACATGGTGACCCACTCCAGTATTCTTGCCTGGAAAATCCCATGGACAGAGGAGTCTGCCTGGCTATAGTCCATAGGGTTGCAAACAGTCGGACATGACTTAGCAACTAAACCACCACATTGAGTTCCGCCTCTGTAAGGTGGAAAACAGAACTCAGCTGGGAGGAGAGGTGTGAGCCCCAGGCTCCACTAATCAGATGTTCTCCATCAAGACTTCAGGTCAGCTAGAAGTTATCATACTAAGTGATGTAAGTCAGACAAATACCATATGATATCACTTACATGTGGAACTTAAAATATGACACAAATGAACTTATCTGTGAGACAGCAAAAGATTCACATAGAGACAGAGAACAGATCTGTGGTTGCCAAGAGGGAGAGGATGGGAGAGGGAAGGATTAGGAGTTTGGGGTTGGCAGAGGCAAACTATTATATATAGGATGGATAAACAAGGTCCTACTGTATAGCATAGGGAACTACATTCAGTATCCCATGATACAGGGAGCTCAGCTTGGTGCTCTGTGATAACCTAGAAAGGTGGGGTTGGGGAGTGGGAGGGAGACTCAGAGGGAGGGAATATATGTATACATAATAGCTGATTCTCTTTGTTGTACAGCAGAAACAACATTGTAAAGCAACTATATGCCAATAAAAAAAGACAGAAATGAAGTTAGCCAAGCAGAAAATATCCTGTGATAAACCATAGTGGAAAAGAATATGAAAAAGAATATATGGGACTTCCCTTGTAGTCCAGCAGTTAAGAATCTACCTTCTAGTGCAGAGGATGAGGATTTGATCCCTGGTAGGGGAACTAAGATCCTACTGGGCAGGTCAACTAAGCCCATGCACCACAACCACTGAGCCCAAAGACAGATATGCCAACTAAGACCCGACACAGCCAAAAAAATTTAAAAAATATATATATATATATATCTGAATCACTTTGCTGTATACACCAGAAACTAACACAGTGCTGTAAATCAACTATTCTTCAAATAAAATTTTTTTTTAAATAAAGACTTCCATTCAGGAGAGAGAAACAAGTAAGGAGACAATCATCCAGTGGAATCCATGCCTGGTGACAGCTGTGGAGCACGGCTGTGAGGTGCCGAGGTTTCACAAACAGCTGTAGTAGGTGTCCCAGTGGCACAGTCCCAGGTTCAGCCTCAGCAGTAGCTGTCCCCAGAGGAGATGGATGGGACCAATTTTTGACTGAGAAGCCCCCAAGCCAGATCCTCTCATCTGTTGGAGATTTCCTTGAACTCTGCCTAATGACAGTTTTTTAAAAATCCCCTTTCTGGTTAAGGAAGCTAGAATGGGTTTTGTCCCTTGCAACTAAGAAGACTGATACATAGAGACTTGAAAACGAGCAGGAAACCAGTCAATGCACTGGTTGTAAGTTTCTCAACGACACTTTCATGGCTGGGGTTGAAACAGGAAGCAATGAGTAGAGGACTATAAGTCTCATCTGGCTACCTATTTAAAAAGTTGCTTGTTTACTTTTTTTTAAGTCATAGGTCTGCCTTCCCCACTAAGGCCAAGAGGGTTGATGCTTCTTACTGGCATTGACCTTCCTGCATGGCATACACTCACCACAAGGTGGCAAAAGAGATTATCACATTCAGCCAGCCTATCTTTCTCAGCACCATTATTGCAGTGAAGAGAACATTTATTGAGCATCTAGTGTGTGCCAGGAACTGTTCCAAGGGGTTGTATGCATTCTGTCATTTGTTCCTCACATTAATCCTGTGAAATAAGTACCATTTGATATATGAGGAAACTGAGGCATGGAGATATCCATCTTCTAGCTCATCTCTTATCTGTCTACATATCATTCATTTTCTATCATCTGTATCTACCTATTTATTATTTATACATTTTAATTTAAAGTTTTCTTTATTATAGGGAGTTTGGAGGAGAATGGATACATGTGTATGTATGGCTGAATCCCCTTGCTGTTCACTGAAACTATCACAACACTGTTAATTGGCTATCCCCCAATCAATACAAAATAAAAAGTTCAGAATTAAGTTTTCTGTATTATAAAAGTAACACATGCTCATAGTAAAAATATTCAAATGACAATGATTTGTAAGAATTTTTTTAACTCTCCTTGTCTCCCTTCCCACCACCCCAGTTTCACTGCCTAGTGATAACCACTACTAAGTTTCTTAGGTTCTTCTCCAAAAATTTACATAGAAATGAAAATTTTGTACTCTTCCATAATCATATTAAATGAATATGAAAGTGGATTTTATATGTATATCACACACACACACACGTGGGACTGCATCCCATACATTGCTCCATAACATATAGCTCAGCTGAGCACCTCATCTTGGATTACCAGATGCAGGCTGAGACCACTATTCCTGAAGACCTCATTTATAAGCGGTGGGTGTGATACTGACTGCACTCTCCCGTGCACTGGAGAGCAAGTAGTGTGGTCTGGTGTGCTGAAGCCCCAGGTGACAGTGAGTATTGGAGAGGAAGGGAGTTGACAGGCTGCAGGGTATGGTGAGATATGCCAGGGAGTGAGGTAAGTCTGTGGGTGGACTGCAGGTGGCTGGCCCTTACTTCTAGTGTAGTCTGGCCTCTATTTCTGGTTCTAGAAAACAGGTTTTGATACATCCAACATCCACTGTGCCTTTACAACAGGCCTAACTCTTTTCTCTGAACACTGCCATTTTCGTCTCAATCTTTGTAAAATCCCTGTGATGTCAGAATTATCTCCAGTTTACAGGCAACAAAGCTGACATTCAAAGAGGCTCATCTGTCTACATCTTACAAGTAGATACACAGTTGTTAAGCAGAACCACAAGCCAACTCAGTTCTCTTGATTCTCATCCAGGTCTCTGTCCATTGCACTCCACCAAAGGCGTCTGGGGAGAGATTATCTTGTATCTCATGCAGTATTCCTGGAGTATAGGCTTTGCACCCACATACACAACGCTTTTCTCCTTGTCCTTCCCTTCGTCCATGCATCCTCCCTCAGCACTGCGGGGCCAGAGATAGAGGGGTATCTTAGTCCAGAAACATCCCTGGGGCTGGGAAACATCCCCCCAGAGGCCGAGTCGCGAGGAGTGCTGGCAGAAGCAGTGATCAGCCAGCATCTCTGAGGCTGAGCAGGTTCCCATCCCTGTCTGAGGCTCCCCGCCCACCCCAGGTTCTGCCCTGCCCCATAAGAACGAAGCTCCATTCTGGAGCAGGCCTGGACCCCAGATACAGAGGGGCAGAGCTCCCAAGGCCATTGGGCCCCAAGGGGCACATCCCATGCCCATCTTATCGGTGCTCTGCACACTCCGTGCCTGCTCCTCGCCTCCCCTTCACCTTTTCCTCGGGCTCCCAAGGCCACGGGTGGGCTGAGGTTTTGGCAGCCAGCCTTCTGGCCCAGGAGACACTGAGCTAGCCACCCCAGGGGTGGCGGGATGGACAAGGCACAACAAGGCCAGGCCTACTGCTGGCATCTTCCCTACAGCTGAGAGAGGGGCCTGAACTACAGGACACTGTCCCAAGACCCTCAAGCCCAGCAGAGGCCCGGCCCAGGCAGCAGGTGGGAGTGGCAGGGAACCAGCTTCCATGTGTGGAGCCGCCAGTGTAGGGGGAGGGGCGGCCATGCATCTTCAGGGCACAGCTGTGCTGAGCTGGGAGCCATGGGGAGCAGTACCAAGGTGCTCACGAAGACTGAGCCCAGAGCAAGTGGCTTGGGTCTTGGGCAGCTTGGGGATGCTGGGAGGCAGCTGTAGGTGCTGGTCCCAGGGAGTGCAGCCCAGTGAAGTGAAAAATTGCACAGTCGTGTCTGACTCTTTGCGACCCCATGGACTATACAGTCCATGGACTTCTCCAGGCCAGAATAATGGAGTGGGTAGCCTTTCCCTTCTCCAGGGGATCTTCCTAACCCAATGATCGAACCCAGGTCTCCTGCACTGCAGGTAAATTCTTTACCAGCTGAGCCATAGGGGAAGCCCACAGCCCAGGGCAGGTGTCAGGATGAGTCTCACGAGAAGCAGAGAGTCAGAGACAGTGTGTTCCAGGAAAAGTCTGGTGCCTGAGCCCTTGGCCCAGTACACACTGTCCTGCCTGTAGGGCTGTACTGCTCCATTATGTTGTGGCTGAGTTCTCCCTGGTTGGCATGGATATCACCCGTCCTCCTGGCCTCTTCCTCCAGGTAGGGGGTACTGCCTAGGCCTCCCGGGGTCAGAAGCTGGAGTTGGTTGTCAGGAGTCATGAGCCCTTAAAGAGGGTAGAATGCTGGTTCCTATACACCCGAGGTCCCCAGAGTTGTCCGGTGCCTCCCCTTCCTAAGCCAATTCTTGTTTCCATCCCTTGAAGCACCCCAGTATCCTTCCAATAAATGCCTGCCCTTTCTGGTGTGTGATGAAACACTAAAATTGGTTCTCTGCTTTCATAGGCACCTAATTTAACACACTTTCCAACCATCTGGCACCTCTCTCCTGCTCCCAGAGGATAGATGTAGAAACTGAGCATAGGGTCCAGGTTGTATTGGGTTTCCTTGTATCTTAGACTTCCCTGGTGGCTCAGACAGTAAAGCATCTGCCTACAACGTGGGAGACCTGGGTTCGATCCCTGGGTCAGGAAGATCCTCTGGAGAAGGAAATGGCGGCCCACACCAGTATTCTTGCTTGGAAAATCCCACGGACAGAGGAGCCTGGTAGACTACAGTCCATGGGGTTGCAAAGAGTTGGACATGACTGAGCGACTAAACTTTCTTTGTATCTTAGAGCAATCCAATACATGGTGATGGACTGGGAGGGGTAAAAGCCTGAAGGACCAATAGCACTGCTGGATTACCCTAAAGGCCAACTAAGCAAGTGTTTAGATCACCAGGCAGAAGGGGGCTCCCAGCAATGAAAAAGAGATTGCTAGAAACATTTGATATTCAAATTAGATATTCAAAGAAACCACAAAATCAGCATTGTGGGGAAAATATAAAAATCTTATCATTTTTTATCATGAAATATACATGGCAGGTGCAAACAAGAGCACTTCATAATCTTTCTGAGCCTCATAACCTCTAAGGATCTTTACCACTGAGCTACTGGGGACCCTCCAAGTCCATCTATGTTACTGCAGATGACATTATTTCATTATTTTTAATGGCTGAGTAATATTCCATTATATATAAAATATATGTGTGCTAAGTCGCTTCAGTCATATCCAACTCCTTGTAACCCTATGGACCATAGCCCACCGGGCTCCTCTGTCCATGGGGATTCTCCAATTAAGAACAATGGAGTGAGTTTCCATGCCCTTCTCCAGGGGATCTTACCAACCGAGGGATCAAGCCCCTATTTCTTAGTTTCCTGCATTGGCAGGTGGGTTCTTTACCACTAGCACCATCTAGGAAGTCCACATTATAATGGAATATTACTCCATTATATATTATAGCAATATATATGTAATGGAATACTACTCAGCCATAAAAATGAATGAAATAATGTCATCTGCAGAAACATGGATAGACTTGGAGGGTATTATTCTAAGTGAAACAAGTTAGAGAAAGACAAATGCTGTATGATATCACCTATGTGTAATCTAAAAAATACAACAAACGTGAATATAACAAAACAGAAACAGACTCACAGACATAGAAAATGAATGATTACCAGTGGGGAGAGGGAAGGGGAGGAGCAAGATAGAGGTAGGGGATTAAGAGGTACAAATTACTATGTATAAGATAAATAAGCTATAAGGATATATTCTACAGCAGAGGCAATATAGCCAATATTTTATAACTATAAACAGAGCATAGCCTTCAAAATTGTTAGTCACTATTTTACACCTGAAATTTATATTGTACATCAACTGTACCTCAATAAAAAATTAATTTCTATAATTACTATCTCCACTTGCTCACCTCCCATTCTCACTTCTTTTCAATCAGGCTTTCCTTCATAACTCCCACTAAAATGGCTCTTATCAAGGTTTCTGGTGACATGTCTTGCCAAACTAACAGTGAATTCCTTTTTACCCTTCTTGTGTGACCTCTCACCAGTATTTTAAATTGCCGACCACTTATTATTTCCTTAAGATTTTGATACCTCACCTAGTTCCTTCCTCTCTGGCAGCCTTTTTTAGGTTCTGCCTTTTGTAGAGTGCTCCAGGGCTCTGCCTCTAGTGCTCTTCTATGTAATCTCTACCCAGGTGCGTTCCTGTGGATTCATGGCTTCAAATGCTACCTATATCCTGAATTCCAAATTTACCAAATTCATTATATCCAAATGCCTACTGACAACAGGACAATAAGCAATTAACACAACATTTTAAAGAGCAAGGGATAATACTGATACGTTTTCTCATCCTGCTAGGCTAACTCGTCTACATAAAAACAAGATTAGTGTAAGTTTGAAAACTCCTCAGGGACTTCCCTAGAGGTCCGTCCAGTGGTTAAAACTCCATGCTTCCATTGCACAGAGTGCATGTTCAATCCCTTGTCAGGGAACTAAGATCTCATTTGCCACATGGCACAACCAAAAAAAAAAAAAGAAGGAAAAAAACTCCTTAAACAGGGATTTGTTGAAAATAATGTACCTAAATTGTGAGTTGTCAACTCAGTGAGGGCCGGTGTGAAAGAAATCCTCTCTGCACTAGGTTAGAGAGAGGGTAAGTTACCCACCCCATTTGAAACCAAATGAATTGGGAGCTAAACAATCCACTCAAAGACATTTGAAACATATTTAAAAAGGAAGACTGGCATCTCACCATCTGTATGTTCACTGAGCTGTAGAAAATCAGAGACCCATTCTAGTGCTGTAACCAGAATGAAATGTGATGACCAAGTTTTTAGAGCTTGAAATATTTCCCCTGGAAACAGCAGCCTAGTCTTTGCCTAGTGGTTTTAGAGAAAGGCTTGCAGAGCTGCCAGTGACAGCTGAGAAAAAAGAAACCACGGTCTAGGAACATGCTCTACTACCACTCTGCAGGTATGGCAAGAATGAACTAGTTTCCTACAGGCCGAATGGAGAGTTAGGAAAGCAGCAAGACTGAAGCCATTGCCCAAGGGTTCCTTGCCTTATCAGGGTAAGGGGACCACAGCACAATAATCTTGTGAAGTGTAAGTGAAGAACAGGAATATGAAGTTAGGCAGAGTACACCACTCATGTTCAACAATGAATATACATTCAAGCATGTATGGATTTTTTTTTTTTTACAAAAACTGACCACATGCTGGGTCATAAGACACATTTCAACAAATTTCAAAGAACTGAAAAGCAGTGTATGTCCTCTTATAAATAACTGCAACAAAAATAATGTATTGACTATGTTGTTGAATACTGAGTTTTCTGTCATAAAATCTGTTAATTATAATGTACAATGTGTAACAGATTTTATTTTCTTGGGTTCCGAAATCACTGTGGACAGTAACTGCAGCCATGATATTAAAAGACGCTTGCTACCTGGAAGAAGAGTTATGACAAACCTAGACAGCATATTAAAAAGCAGACATCACTTTAACAACAAAGGTCCGTATAGTCAAAGCTATGGTTTTTCCAGTAGTCATGTGTGGATGTGAGGGTTGGACCATAAAGAAGGCTGAGCACCACAGAATTGGTGCTTTTGAACTGTGGTGCTGGAGAAGACTCTTGAGAGTCCCTTGGACAGCAAGGAGATCAAACCAGTCAATCCTGAGGGAAATCAACCCTGGATTTCCATTGGAAGGACTGATGCTGAAGCCCCAATAATTTGACTACCTGATGCAAATAGCCATTGGAAAAGACCCCGATTCTGGGAAAGTTTGAGGGCAGGAGTAGAAGGGGGGAACAGAGGATGAGATGATTGGATGGCATCATCAACTCAATGGACATGAATCTGAGCAAACTCCGGGAGGTAGTACAGAAGCCTGGCATGCTGTAGTCCGTGGGGTTGCAAAGAGTGGGTCATGACGGAGCAACTGAACAACAACAAATTATGTACAAATCTTATATAGCCTTACTGATTTCTCCTTGTTGGCTCTGCCAATCTATTATATTTTGAAGCCATGCTATTAGATTCATATTTAAAACTGTTGTTAAACTACAATAAATTCAATTTTTCTATATGAAGTGTCCCTTATTTCTAGTAATGCCTGTTTATCTTAGAGCCTATTTTTAGTTATTTTGCGTAGTTATCATTTGTCCATCCTTTTACTTTCAACTTTTCTGAATTCTTGTTTTAGCTGTATCTCTTCTAAACAGTTATATCAGTTATTTGTGCTATGTAACAAAAAGAAAGTGTTCAAATGTTTAAAGTTAACACTTAAAAACGGACTTTTGGACTCAGAGGGAGAGGGAGAGGGTAGGATGATTTGGGAGAATGGCATTCTAACATGTATACTATCATGTAAGAATCGAATCGCCAGTCTATGTCTGATGCAGGATACAGCATGCTTGGGGCTGGTGCACGGGGATGATCCAGAGAGATGTTATGGGGAGGGAGGTGGGAGGGGGGTTCATGTTTAGGAACGCATGTAAGAATTAAAGATTTTAAAATTTAAAAAAAATTGACAAAAAAAATAATAAAATAAAACCTGCAATTTACACACACACACACACACACACACACACACACACACACACACACACACACACACACAAGTAATCCAAAATCCAAAGAAATCAGAAATAAAATTAGAACATTTTGAGTAACGAAAGACCCATTTAAAGAAAAAATTATAATTTTAAAGTATATGCTTAAAAGGCTGAAAATTAATAAGCTAAACATCTCCGGCAGTTAGAAAAGGAACAGCAAATAGATAAAGAAGAAATAATAAAGGTGAAAAATGAAACAGGACAGAATCAGTATAGCCAAAAGTTGGTTTTGTTTTGAAAAGACTAGTCAAAAATATCAGTTAACCTTTGGTGAGGCTGATAAAAATGTAAGAGAGAAGGCACAATTTATTAGTACTAAGAATGAAAATGGCAGTGTCACTACAGATTCTGCAGACATTAGGAGGATAATAGGAGGCTATTATGAACAGCTTTTTGTAATGAAAATTTAGATAACATAGCCAAAGTCCCATAAAAATAAAACTTATCCAAACTGACTTAAGAATAGAAACCAAGATATTGAATCATTAAAATTTTCCTAAAAAGAGAACTCCAGGCCCAAATGGCCTCACTGACAAATTCTATCAAACATTTAAGAAATATTTCCAATGTTAGATGAATTCTACCAGCAAACAGAAAAAGAGGCTATTTATATTAACTCAGTTTACAAAACCAGGATAGCCCTTGATATAAAAACCCAATATGGAGAGTATATTTTAAAAATTATGGACTAATTTAACTCATAAAGATGCAAAAATCCTGAACAAAACATTAGGAAAAGGAATCCAACAATACAGAAAAGGGTCACTGTATCATGATGCAAACTGTTTTCTAGGAATGCCACATTAACAGATTAGTGGAGAAACATCAAGATCACCTTAATAGATGCAGAATGAGTGTGTGATAAAATTCAACCAATATCCATGGTAAGTACTCTTAGAAAACTAGGCATAAACGGGAACTTTGATCTAATAGAGATCTAATTTAAAAAACCTGTAGCATACATCATAGTAGAACATTGAAAATTTTCCCTTTGAGGTCAGGCATATGACAAAGATGTCCACTATCATCGTTTCTATTCAACACTATACTCAAAGGGTTCAGCCAGTGTCATAAGGTAAGGACAAGAAATAAAAGTAGAAAGATTTAAAAGGAAGAAACAAAACTGTATAGAGTATGATTTGGTATGTAGAAAATCTAAAAGAAAGTAGACATAAACTATTAATGCAAGTTTAGCAAAGTTGCCAGATACAAAATCATTACACACACACACACACATACAAAATAAACAGCACTTCTACAGACCAGCTCTAAACATAACATGAAGAATCTTTTGAGATACCACATACAATAGTATCAACTTCCTAGGAACAGACTAGACCAGACATGCATGATTTTTTCCATGAAGCTGCAGATTTTTATTGAGAGAACTGATTAAGCCAAATAATCAACGTAACAATATGCATGGCTTCAGCTTGTCTTCTTTTTAACTTCTCACTGTCCATCACCTAAAACATAAATGTAACAGTGGTACGTTACTTAGAAATTTACTTAGATAATAAAAAAGGTACACAAGACACTACAGTTTGGGTTTTATAAGATGAAACTAAAACCAGAACCCTGACTACTGCACATGCTTCCATGCTAATGAACATTTTCAGGCATATGAGCACTAATTTTTTTTAATGTATCATTCTTTTTGGTGGTGTGAAGAAACAGATTAATCAAGCTCAGAACAGATTAAATCCTACTATCCTATTTAACGAAAATTTAAGGAACGAGCAAAAACTGCCAGTGATTTCAGTTAAAATAAAATTAACCAAAAACTTTGAGAAGTAAAACAATCAAGCAAACCCAGTGTTATTCAAATACATTTACTTCATGTATCCTTCTAATTATATATATATATATATATATGTATGTTAAAATAATAATGTCATACTTGGAACTTTTCAAAGAGAAGGCAAAGAATAGCATTCCATTTGGTTCATCTCTTTTATATGAAAGTATTTTATTAATTTAGCTCAACCATTATATAGCCTATATAAAGTAAGGTGGCATTTTGTTCCATTCACACCTGTTGTCCTGGAATAAGTAGTCACGGCACTCCCTTTAACTCTCAAGGGTACCCCGGTTTGGATGATAAAAATTAGATGGTCATACTAGTTTTAAGCCATGGCCATGACAGATGACATTAAAATAGGAAGGAAAATACTACCATTTCTCAGCAAGGCTCACAATTAAAAAAAAAAAAAAAACAGCAAACCAACCTAGAAAAGCAGAAACATACACATCTATATTTTTTGGCATTTAAAAGACAATGATTTTTGAGAAAAATCTGGAAAATTAAAAAAAAATACTATTGTATTGCCTAGATATCCAATTAGCACTGGAATATGTTAATTTATGTACTTTAAGAAGTATCTGATAACTTGCCTTGGGTTTAAAAGGACTTCCACTCCAAAGTAATAATACTTTCTTTCATGTTTTATAATTCAACAACATGGACCTGACAATTTATTTTTTTCCTCATACAGTGTTTTGTGTCTGAACTACTTTTCAAATAATCTCTATATGTACAACTTGTTATTAAAGTATAATAATATTGCAGAAAACAACCATTCCACAACTTGCATTCTTAATAGACAAATATACCTCCTTCCGGAATTTTAGCAGGCACTACATTAGGTGGAATCTTCCCTTTCACATCAGGGCCATCTCCAAGCTCACCCTCAACCTTTTCCACATCCAGTTCCTGGCGGGAACCTTCCAATTCAGGTTCTGATATAAATAGAGAGTTATTACTATAAGTGGCAAACTATAAATTAATGCTATTAAATAAAGCACTGGAGGTTAGCATTACCCTAAATGTGATACATAAAAATGTAATGAGCACTAAAGATTTTTGCTATAAAGTGAAGTTATATTGTCCATATGTTATCTCTTCTATGAATCTTTTTTCTAAAACTGTTTAAAACAAACTTAGTTGTCTCCTTTGTAACCTATATACACATCTATTATTGCACTCTTTAGATCAGCTACTGTTTACATGAATTTCTCTGACAAGATTGTGAACTCAAGGCAGAAATCATTCTTATTTGTATTTATATCCTCAGCACCCAGGTTATTACCTGCCACCAAGAAGCCTCATAAATGAGTGGGGGGAGGGGGAAGTCTTTAAAAATAAGACAAACCCAAACTGAAGAACATTTTATGAAAACAACTGGTTTTGGCCTTTAAAAGATGTTAATCATGAAAGACAAATACTGAGGTATGCTTCCAGGTTAAAGGAGTACAAAAAGAGATGGCAACTAAATGCAATGGGTAGTCTTGGGCTGGATCCTGGGTCAGGAAAAAAATAATGCTATAAAGAACATTACTAGGCCAACTGACAAAACTGGTTATTACTAGGCTAACTGACTACATATTTTTTTCTCAGTGTTAAATTCCTGATTTGATCCCTGTATTGGGTTACACAGGAGAATATCCCTGTTTTTAGGAGATACTTACTGAATTACAGAGTAAAGAGCTGTATTTGAAATTTACTCTTAAATGGTTTGGCAATAATAATATGTATATTAATACCTAAAGCAAGGATAGTATATGGCAAAATATTAGCAATTGCTGAATTAAGGTAAAGAGGATACAGAAGTACACTGTGCCTTCTTACAACTTTTCTGTACTTTTTAAAACTTTTCTAAGTAAAAAGTTAAGAAAATATGTGACAACTAGATTATGGTTCAGGAAGACAAAAATATTGAAGACTTTTAATAGCAACTACAATAGGGTTTCACATTTCTTATTTCTCTGCATTATAAATTTGAATTACAATCTAAGAGCTAACCAAAATATATCTAGTTTTGCTTAAACTTTTGATTCAATGACTTCAGAAGCCCTGAAAACAACATTCCAAAAAGATCAAGTTTAACTAGTAAAATAGGGTATAATTTTGTCAAAATTTATTGTTGCTTCCTTTGATTTGCCAATTTAGGGCCTTGGCAAGAAATACATTTCCCAAGCATGCCAAATTAAAACACAGGTGAGTAAAATGCTGAAGGAGGGAAAACTTATCACAGAGAGGGACTGCAGTCAGCTGAAAAATATATCTTTTCCTTACCAAACAGGTTTCCAGCCAATTTTCAGGGAACCCTTTATACCTGTCACTAGTAAAACATCATAAATGAAATACAAATTGTCCTTCCATGCCCTTTACCTTGAACCACAGACGCTCCTCCTTCTTTCTCCTGTCCAGGTTCCACGTCTACATTCTTAGCTGGTGGTTCCTTGCGCTGAGATTTTTTGCCACCTAGTTTCCGGGCCTTGGGGGGAGAGTAGGGGCAAATAAAAAGTACTGTTATTAATACTACGGCAAGAGAAAACACAAATACACATGCTACATGGAGATAACTAATCAATAATCTGAAGAGGCTTTTTCTGTTTCTATGTAAGTAGTCTTAACAAAGTTACTCTTCCTATAGAGAAAATACTCTAAGAAAGGAGTTATCTACAAGGACCAGTAATTCTGGAAACCATCTTCATCTTTTCTAGACTGTGTGTTATTTATTAATAACCACAATAGAGAAGTCATAGGGACGATTTCCAGGCTCATACCAATATACATATCCAGGCAATACCAGAACATAAGTCTCCTTGCTCAATATCTCAGTCATGAGATTCATCACTCAACTATTCTCAGCAAGATAGCCCTTTGTACAACAGATCTATATTGGTTAAACTTAAAAATTTTTCTTTTATTAATTTCTGCTAATGGAAGTAAGATATCAAAGCACTTACAGCCACAGTTTCAGCAGTATCAGACGATTCTTGACCATCTCCCCTTCCTCTAGATCTTGATCTTACTCGTGCACTCATATTTCACACTGAAAGTAGAAAACGGTGAACTGGAGAATGTAGTTAATTTTAAAAGACTATACTGGACTATTACCAAGCTGGTTGGAAATTCTTTTTTATTACAATATAATGTTATTAATAACATCAAATAAGGCTGTCTGCAAACCCCTTTGTTTCTCTCACAGCCAATTTGGCAGAGAAAGGACCTTCAAGTACTTGATATAAAAAAAAGGCATGACCTTACTAAAGAAATTCGATCTCACTCTCTAACCCTTGAATATGGAAAGATTTTGTAATATACGGCCACGTCCAGCTCCCCATTTCCAACTCTGGATTCTGTGCTGTCGTCAGTGTCAGGGCCTCCAGGACCCAGGTACTTCAAATAGCACCCTCAAGACTCGACCCTTCATCTGATCCCCTACCCTCCTCTGTGCACCGCCCTCTCTCCCACCACCAGGACAAGAGGTATGGCGGCCACAAAACCTGTAAGGTGAAAGATGACGACTTAAGGGCCTTCCTCCACAGAGGCCACAGAGCGCACCGCCCAACCCGCCCGAAGCCCAGTGGCTCCCTCTCACACTCACGCACACTTAAACTCCAGAGGGACAGATCTGTAGACCTACCTGGCGAGTCTCAACCAGGTAGAAAGAACCCAGACGCGACCCGCAGAGCTCGGCACTCAGAACGCTTTGCGCACACTTCACGCCAAGGGCCAACTGGAAAGTGAGCAACCCTGTGCATGCGCACTCTCTCCTGTGAGCCGTGTGGGCCACACCCTTGCTCCGCCCCGCCCCGCCCCGCCCCGCCCCGCCCCCCCGGCCCCCCGCCCCGCCCCCCCAACACTCCCTGATGGGTGCTCTGTCAGCAGTTCCAGTGCCTCCAGGACCCAAATACAGCAAATAACACCCCCATGACTAGCCCCACGTTCATCTGACCCCCTGCTCTCTGCCGCCCACCCCTTCCTCCTCCCTGCCTCCCATCCCCCATTCCCACCCACCACCACCCCTCTCCTACCCCACTCCACCCGACTCCCCCACCACTAGGACAAGAGCTATGGCGGCCGCAACACTTGTGAGGAGAAAGACGACGACCTCGAGGACCTTCCTCCTCAAGAGACTAAAGACCACACCGCCTGGCCAGTTTAAAGCCCGCTGGCTCCCCCTCAGATGCACGCACACTTAAACTCCAGATAGGACTGATCTGTGGACCTACCTGGTGAGTCTCAGCCAGGTAGAAAGAATCCAGATGCTAAAACATAACCCGCAAAGCTCGGCACCCAGACCGTGTTGCACACGCTTCAACCGCGAGGGCCGACGGGAAGGCACGCAACCCTGGGCCTGCGCACTCTGTCTCCCGTGAGCCGCGTGGGCTGGTTCCCCCGTCTCCAAAAGGATGACTCCCAAATATGTGTTCTGTTGCCAGTTCTGGTGCTTCTAGGGCTCAGATATCTCAAGTAATGCCCCCAAGACTCGCTTTACTTTCAACTGCCTCTCTCCCCTCTGTGGCCCACCGTTCTCCCTTGCTCTGCCCCACTGCAAAGGGCCATAGCCGCGATGCCTGGTAAAGAGAACAATGACGACCCCCGAGGATCTTCCTCCTGGGAAGCCAGGTATTGCACCCACCCACCCAGATCCCCCTTGCTCACAGTCACTCATTAATATCTGTTCACAAACCAAGTGTGACAGCAGAGCACCTGGTGGAGAATCAGAAAGGGAATGAAAATCTACCTGCCTTTCGTTGCCGCCGAAACAGGACCTCTGCAGAGTCACCACCACCTGCCAAGCCCAAGCCTCGGAGATGTGCAAGGTAACTCCCCCGCGCCGGTGCAGTAATGTGTATGTCACGTGGGCCATGGTTACAGCCCTCTCTGACCAGGTAGAAGCTCCGCCCCACCTGAAAGACTGTTACATCCCAGTCCCAAAAGGGGTTTTTCTTTTTTTTCTCTACACCAAAAATCTTTCAGTCCTGTGTCTAGAACATTCCCAACCCTGATTGAACATTCCCAACCTTGATTGAACGTTCCAAATTCTTTCAGTGCAGCTGTTCGGTGGCCCTCAAGAGAGTCTTTAGTCTCCCCAGAGGTGTGTGAAAGCTTTTAGGATCTGAAAGAGAACAAAGGCATTTTTAAGCATGAGAGGGATCCAGAAAATGTAAGAAATGTGTTGATAAATCCAAGTAAAACTAAAGCCTTAAGCGGTCCTATGACCCAACATTTCTGTTCTGGAATTTTGTGTTAAGGTAACTACCTTGCATGTGAACAAAGACCTAGATACATGGGACTTCCAAAGCAGCTTAATTTGTAAATGCATGGTCACAGACTTGATATATCAGTAAACTGAGGCACATTTGAGATATGACTGCCCATCAAAACGAATACTAAACGTTTGCTGTCATAGAGGTGCTGCTCGCATTGTTACTAACTAGAAACAGCCAGTTATGTAGCCTTGTTTGTGTGCAACTTGATCCCAGTAGAAGTGGGAGGCTTTGGAGAAGTTTACCAGCACTATCACCACCAACTCTCCTCTCAGACAGTAAATATTCTTTGTTTTTCTGAAGTCAACAGTTTCCAGGGCTCCAAAGACATCTGGTTCTCCAAGGGTAACCCAGCAGATAAAATTCAGCCCTCAGGGTTATAGGTCTTCTGTGCCTGGTGCACCTGGGTGGATTTCAACATCACTTAGGTGGGCTGGTCCTCTCCTCTCAGGGAAGAGGTGGGGTGAGGGGAAGGGAGGAGGACAGCAGCCCACTGTTCCTGCTTTGGGTGAACAAAGGTAGATGAGTACCTACAGGACAGGAAGGAATTTTCCCTGCTTTCCCCACCCCTCCTCCCTCCAAAAGAAAAAAAAAACAACTTTTCTGTACTTGTATGTCCAGGACAGTTCCTGGACCCTACAGGTTACCTTTAGAGAAGCACATATTCTTTGAAAATTAGAAAGATCCCCTGTGGCAAAAATAGAATTCCACATCCCACCCTTTCTCCCTCCCTCTCCCTCATCTTCTCATACAAATAAGATATAGTTTATTTAGAGCCAAGTATAAATATATGATTCTTCCTTAATCTCACCAGTTAGAGATCATCAGTTTTAATATCTAATCAGGAGCTACTTCAAGGGCTTCCCCAGTGGCTCAGCAGGTAAAGAATCCACCTGCAGTGGAGGAGACAAAAGAGACGAGGGTTCCATCCTTGGGTTGGGAAGATCCCCTGGAGGAGGGCATGGCAACCCACTCCAATATTCTTGCCTGAAGAATCCCATGGACAGAGGACCCTGGCGGGCTACAGTCCAAAGGGTCACAAAGAGTCAGACACAACTGAGCAACTAAGCGCACACACATGCAGGAGCTACTTCTACAACTCAGATTTTTATGTGTATGAAATAAAAATTTATTAAGAAGCACTGAGTTCTCACATTGTTTAATCAGCATAAACTGTGGATGCTGACCTCAGTCTTAAGTTTCTCCTCATGCAAAGTGCTTTCATTGACTCTTAGTCTTTTCTTATCTCCGTGAAAGGCTATCTGCAGCCCAGCTTCCTTACCTTGGGATTTTGCCTATATGCAGCAGCTATCTTCTCTGAGTTAGGATCAAGTTTCTCCATGACACTGCAAAGTAGTTAGAGGAAAGTTGGGGCCATTTCTGTGTGAGAGCTTGGAGGCTGAACTGAAAAAGAAACGTTGACTTGCTCAGTGCTGCAAGCTTTCCTGGGTAACCTCATCCTCAAGCAGTATTAGTGCAGAGCAAGTACTCTCACCAAGGACAGTCGGACACTCCCAAGCCCTTGTTTGTATCACTGTGATGACTGTAGATATGATTTGATTTTGTTCTATGACACAGGTGATACCTGCTCCTTATAAATAATTCAGTCATGAAGAATTGGCCAGTCCCACGGTCTTTGTCATTATTTAAATCCCAGTATAAAGTCACCCAACCTCACAGTAATTGTGTTTCTGGGAGCACTGAGGGGAGCCCACAAGGCATCCCCTCCTGTCCCTCCATACTTCCCTTCCTCATGTTGAAAGTGAAAGTGTTAGTCGCTCAGTCATGTCCAACTCTTTGTGACCCCATGGACTGTAGCCTGCCAGGCTCCTCTGTCCATGGGATTCTCCAGGCAAGAATACTGGAATAGGTTGCCATTTCCTTCTCCAGGGGAATCTTCCTGACTCAGGGATCGACCCTGGGTCTCCTGCATTGCAGGCAGATTCTTTACCATCTGAGCCACCAAGGAAGCCCTTCCTCATGTTAGCAGAGGGGAAAAAAGACCCTTTATTCATCCATTTGCTACAGTCAGAGATGATTATCAAGAATGGGAACTGGCAACTGTACCCAGTGTGAAGTGGAGCAGGTGTCAAGTTCAAGGCCCAGGTGGTGCATGGGTCAAAGGTTAGCTATCTGCAGACTGTCCAGAAACTCAATTGGAGAAATGTGGGAAATGCTACCTGGGCCAGCTGTGAACAGAACGTACAGACACAAGGCTGTGGTGAGGTGGCAGCTGTGGCTATGCAGTGGGTGAAATGATGACCCCACCCATTTCCTATACCTGGAGAAGGGAAAGAGTCAGGGTTACATACTGACTACAGGTGTGTGCTCCAGGGTGAGGTTATGGTGGTAGGGGGTACTCTGGCCTTCTACCGTCCTAGGGTACCAGCCCTGTGGGTCTAGGGGTAGGCCAGACCTGGGGGCATTACTACCAACAACCATTACCCTCACCCGAAGTTGGCGGAAATCCCAACAGCCAGCCTTGAAGAGAGAGAACAATAGAGGGTGCAACTGGGGTGTATTACAGGATGTCTGTTGAGCCCCAACAGTTCGTGCAACCCATCCCCATCCTATTTTAGATGGTGGGGAGGGAGCAGGTTTAGAGGTTTGTGAGAAACTCCTAATACTCTCAGTGTCTCTCAATTAGTAGTGCTCTAAGCACCCTTTGCCAGAAATCTGCCTTTTGGAACTCATCCTAAAGGCATATCCGGCCAAGCAGACTGCAGTAAATACATAACAGTTGCAAAAGTGAAAATTCGAAAGTGCCTGTGTGTTCAGTGATGTACTTGCCCTTATGAATTGCAGTAAAACTAGACCATGAAAGTTGAAGAATTAGATAAATTAACAGGTATTGATATAGAATGATATCCATTAATGAAAGTTAAATAGTACAAAATAGATCTGTAGAACACTCTAGTAGTCTATGGTTGTTTTAAGCAGACATGTGATTATATCTGTGTGTATGTGTTTATATTGATTTGTTCATGTTCTTTTTTAGTGTTGTTTTGGAATGAACTTGTACTGTAACACCCTTGTGCTGTAGCACACTTTTCTCATATTTTCTTATGATATATTTCTGTAAATTGAATTGCTGGATGAAAGGAAAGTAAGCATTCAAAGGTTTTTAATACGTATTGCTAAATGACTCAAAGAAATGAGAAGCCATTTATACTCCAACTTGCATATACAAAGCCCTGTTTTCTTCTACCCTTGCAATTGTTGTGTATAATATTAGGTTTTTTTCCTGCTGTTTTGATGGATGCTAGTATCTGAATTTGTATTTTTATAAGTAATAAGGTTTAACAATATTATTCAAATAATTTATGCTTGTAAAAAAAGTCCATAAAATCAGAAAGAGGAGAATTAAAAATCAACCTTATAACTCAAGCATTCATTAAAAACTTCTTTTGCCATTTTAGTTCATATAGTTCCATATGTATGTCTCACACATTCATTCTAGATTATCATCCGTACAAACATCCTTACCCCACCCACTTCCTTAATGATTTCTTTAGGAAAAAATCCTACATAAGGAATAGGGGCTTGAGAGTATTTTTAACATGTCCAGCATCACACCCTTGGCAAGGTATTCCAGGCAGTAAACCTGTGTCTTTCTGCGGCTCCTCTTGCCTTTGCTTGTTTCTTTACATCTCTGACTTATAGATCTGCTGGTTCCATTGAATCCCTTAGCTCAAGGAGAAGCTTAGCAACCCCATGACCACCATGCACAAGTGTAAGTGCAAGTGGTGTCAGTACCCATGTGTGTGAGGTGGAACACTCCCAGAAGGAACATCATGAAAGCTGGCATGGAAGCTGGCAGGCCATGACATGCTTGGCAACTGCAGAGGTCAGTGAGGCTGGAGATTCAGGCTACAGATGAAACGGAGATCTTTTCTTTGGTGTTCCTAACCAATAGGAGACCACAATAAGTGCATAAGTAGATTGTGAATATAAATACCCTGAGAGGGAATTTTTCTAAATCAATGTCTGGTAAACACAAAGGAAGTTTACCTGATTGCAAAGGAGCATTCATGTAAATCTCAATGATAAAGTATATAATTTTGAACTTTGATTCCAACAATCTATAAACCCCTTCAGATACTACTCATGCCCATGTAGTTGCTGCACACATACATATATTCAGATAGTAATTACTTAGTGTTGGCATATCTGGATGGTTCACCTGAAGCAGTAGTGAGGAAGGAAGGTTCTTGGCAGCTCCATCACCCAAAGGAGTTGCCCCTTTCCCCCTCCTCCATATACAGAAGCCTCCAAATTTACCTTTCCATGTCAACAGAATTCAAATTTGTAGTTGTGCTTTCAGTCTTTATTGATGCTGTTCAGGCTTCTCATCTGGCCTAGAAAGCTCATCTGGTTTTGGACTTCATTCTCTCCAGGAAATTTCCTCTTAGGCACATATGCCAGCAATTAGGCAATGAATTGGTAAGGGTATGGTCATCCTGGCCTTTGCTGGCTCTTATCCACCTGTTTGTATACCTTTGCCTAAAGTCAGTTGTCTGTATACGTAGGGGTTTATTTCTGGACTCTGTTACATTGATCTACACTGATACTATACTGCTATGATGTAGTTTTATAAGAATTCTTGCAATCTAGGTCCTTTGCATTTCCATATAAATTTTAGAATCAGCCTGTAAGTTTCTACAAAAAAAGAACTGATTAGGAGGGCATTAAATTTATAGGTCAATTTGAAGGAAATTGCCATGTTAACAATTTTGAGTCTTCAGACCCATGAACAATATATATCTCCATTAACATAGATCTTAATTTTTTTCAGCAGCAATATATTGTAGTTTTCAATATACATATCTTTTACTTTGTCTGTCAGATTTATCCCTATATATTTCTTATGTTTTATGCTCTTATAAATTGGTTTTTATTTCAATTTTTGATTGTTGCTAGTATATAGAAATACAACTGATTTATTTACATTGAGCTTGTTTTCTGCAACTTCAGTAGACTCACTTGCTAGTTTGGGTAATTTTTAATTAGATTTAATCACACTTTCTATGAAAATGATCATGTTATCTGTGAATAGACAGTTTTACTACTTCATTTCCAAACTGGATGCATTTTATCTCTTTATCTTGCCTGATTACACTACCTAGAACCTCGAGTACAATGTCAAATACAAGTGGTAAAAGTGAACATCCCTGTCTTGTTCCTGATCTTTGGGCAAAAGCATTCTGCACTGAGACAATCATATGGGTCTTATTTTTTTTTTAAGTTTGTTAATATGGTGAATTTCATTGGTTTCTTTTCAAATGTTGAGCCAGCCCTGCATTACTGAGATAAATTCCATTTAGTCATGATGGAAGATATTGTTGGACTTAATTTGTTGAAATCTTCTTTAGAATTTTTGTGTCTATATTATGAGGGTTATTGAACTATAATTTCCCTTTCTATTAAGATCTTTAGCTGGTTTTGGAATCAAGGAAATTCTGGATTTATAGAATGAGATAAATAGGAAAGTATCCTATTCAGTATTTTGGAATCATTTGTGTAGAATTGGTATTATTTGTTCCTTAAATGTTTGGTAGAATTCTCCAGTGATGCCATCTGGGCTCGGAGTTTTCTTTTTTAACTGGAGGATAATTGCTTTACAATGTTATAGTGGTCTCTGCTTACATCAGTGTGAATCAGTCCTCTCCCTCTTGAGCCTCCTCCCTCCCATTCCACCCCTCTAGGTCATCACAGAGCACCAGGCTGGGCTCCCTGAGTTGTACAGCAGTTTCCCACGAGCTATCTAATTTGCACATGATATTGTATATATGTCAATGCTACTTTCACAATCTGTCCTAGCCTCTCCTTCACCTGTTGTGTCCACAAGTCTGTTCTCTATGTCTATGTCTCCATTTCTTCTCTGTGAATAGGTGCATCCATACTATTTTTCTAGATTCCATATATGTATTAATATATGATGTTTGTTTTTCTCTTTCTAACTTACTTTACTCTGTAAAACAGGCTCTAGTTTCATCCACCTCACTACACTTGACTCAAATCCATTCCTTTTTATGGCTGAGTATTATTCCATTGTATATATATACCACATCTTCTTTGTCCATTCATCCATCAATGGACATTGAGGTTGTTTCCATGTCCTGGCTATTGTAAACAGTGCTGCTAAAAACATTGGGGTGCATGTACCCTTTGGGATCATTTTTTTCTCCAGGTATATGCCCAGGATTTGGATTGCAGGGTCATATGGTAGGTCTTTTGTTAGATTTTTAAGGAACCTTATACTGTTCTCCATAGTGGCTCTACCAATTTACATTCCCACCAACAGTGTAGAAGGGTTCCCTTCTTTCCACACCCTCTCCAGCATTTATTGTTTGTGGATTTTTTGATGATAGCCATTTTGGCTGGTGTGGTGATATCTCATTGTGGTTTTGATTTGCATTTATCTAATAATTAGTGGTGTTGAACATAATTTCATGTGCCTCTTGACCATCTGTATGTCTTCTTTGGAGAAATTGGAGAAATGTTTAGGTCCTCTGCCCATTTTTTGAGTGGGTTGTTTGTTTTTATGCTGTTAAGTGTTGTGAGCTGTTTGTAAATTTTGGAGACTAATCCCTTGTCAGTCACATCATTCGCAAATATTTTCTCCCATTCTGTGGGTTGTATTTTCATTTTGTTTATTGTTTCCTTTGCTGTGCAAAAAACTTTTAAATAGGTTCCATTTGTTTAGTTTTGTTTTTATTTCCATTATTCTGGGAGGTGAATCAAAAAAGATATTGCTACAATTTATGTCAGAGAGTGTTCTGCCTCCCTTTTCCTCTAGGGGTTTTATAGTGTCTGGTCTCACATTTAGGTCTTTAATCCATTTTGAGCTTATTTTGTGTATGGTGTTAAAGGATAATCTAATTTCATTTTTTTACAAGTAGCTGTCCAGTTTTCCCAGCACAATTTGTCCAACAGACTGTCTTTTCTACATTGTATAGTCTTGCCTCCTTTGTAATAGACTGATTGACCATAGGTGCATGGGTTTATTTATAGGTTTTCTATCCTGCTCCATTGATGGATATTTCTATTTTTGTGCCAGTGCCATACTGTTTTGATGACTGTAGCTTTGTAGTATAGTCTGCAGACAGAGAGTCTGACTCCTCCAGCTCCATTTTTCTTTATCAAGATTGCTCTAGCTATTTGTGTACCACAACTTCTTTATCCATTCATCTGTCATGGATATCTAGGTTTCTTTCATGTTCTAGCTATTGTAAATAGTGCTGCAGTCTACATTGAAGTATACGTGTCATTTTGAATTGTGGTTTTCTCAGGGTATATGCCCAGTTGTGGGATCCATAGGTCATATGGCAGTTTTATTCCTAGTTTGTTAAGGAATCTCCATACTGTTCTCCATAGTGGCTGTATCACATTCCCACCAACAGTGCAGTAAGGTTCCCTTTCCTTCATATTCTCTCCAGCATTTATTGTCTGTAATTTTTTGATGGTGGCCATTCTGATTGGTATAAGGTGATACTTCATTGTAGTTTTGATTTGCATTTCTCTAGTAATAAACAATGTTGAGCATCTTTTCATGTGTTTATTGGCCATCTGTGTATCTTCTTTGAAGAAATGTTTGTTTAGATATTTTTCACATTTATTGATTTGGCTGTTTATTTTTCTGATATTGAGCTGCTAACATATTTTAGAGATTAATCCTTTGTCAGTTGCTTCATTTGCAGTTATTTTTTCCCATTCTGAGGGTTGTCTTTTCATCTTGTTTATTGTTTTCTTTGCAAAAGTTTTTAAGGTTAATTAAGTCCCATTTATTTATTTTTGTTTTGATTTCCATTACTCAAGAGGTGGGGTCATAGAGGATCTTGATGTGATTTATGGCAAAGACTGTACTGCCTATGTGTTCCCTAAGAGCTTTATAGTTTCTGGCCTTACATTTAAGTCCTTAATCCATTTTGAGTTTGTGTGTGGTGTCAGGAAGTGTTCTAGTTTCATTCTTTTATATGTACCTGTCCAGTTTTTCCAGCACCACGTATTGAAGAGGATGTCTTTTCTCCATTGTATATTCTTAGATCCTTTATCAAAAATAAGGTGCTCATAGGTACGTGAATTCGCTTGGAGTTATTTGAGGATCCATAGTTAGGATGCAGGGCCTCTAAAACTTTGAGAGTCTCTGTTCTAAGAGTCTCTGTTTGATTCTGAGGGCTTTGGAGGTCTGTGTTCAGGATGTGAGCTCTCTAACTTCTTTCAGGTTTGTGACTCAAGGTTTTGCCTTTAAAGTAGTGGTTTGTGTTCACAGTGTAAAGTCTTTGAGGATTTAAGGTTTGAATCTCAAGTCATTGTGGGTCTGTGTCCAGGGTGAGAGGTCTCTGAAATCTATGGGGATCCATTTTCAAAAGTTATGTTTCATGTATTTGGAGGCCTGCATTCATGGCCTGTGGTCTCTGTATTTTTAGAGGATCTGTGTCTCAAGGATTCAGCTTGAGTTATTTAGAGGTCTGTATTCAGAGTTTGAGGTCCCTGAGATTTCCAGTTTCTGTTCCAAGGTTTTACTCTAAGGGATTAGGAGACTTGAGTTCAAAGCGTGTATGGGTTTTGCACTTTTAGAAGGTCTCAGTCCCACATTTGGGTCCAAGGTATTTGGGGGTCTGTGTTCAGGAAATGGAGTTCATGGATTGTTTGAAGGTCTTTGTTCCAACTTTTTGCCCAAGGTGTTTGGAAGTGCATATTTAAGGTATGAGGTCTCTGATCTCTCTAAAGGCATATGTTCTATGTTTTCAGTCTTAGATACTCAGAGGTATATGCTCATGTTCTCTGAAAATTTTCAGGGTCAGTCCAGATGTTTGAGTCTGAGGTAACTGCTGGTATGTGTTCAGGTGTAAGATCTCTGAAATTTTTTCAGGGTCTGCATTGTAAGGTTTGAATCTGAGGTAATTGAAGACCTATGATCAAGCTGTGAAGTCTTTGAAATTTAATCCTGGATCCCAAGCTTCAGAGGTATTTGTACTTTGTATTCAAAGAGTAAGGTCCTTGAATCTTTTAAGTTCTGGGTTCCTAGTTTTGTTTGTTTGTTTGTTTAGTCTGAGTTGTCTAGACATCTTTGTTCAGGGTGTGAGGTCTCTGAACTCTTTTCGGGGTCTGTATTCCAAGGTTCTGGAGGTCTGTGATCAGAGTTTAAGAGGTATGCAAACTTATTAACTGTGCTCCAAGGTTTCATCTGAAGTTTTGAAGGTCTATGTTGTAAGATTTGAATATGAAATACTTGTGGGTCTCTGTCAGTTTATGAAAGTTTAAATCTGAAATATTTGGAGATCTGTGTTTAGGAAGAAGGGTGTCTGAAATTTTGAAAGTCAGATTTGAATGTGAGAAATTTGGAGGTTTGTGTTATGTGTGCACATTCTCTGGATTCATTGAAGCCTGTGTCCCTAAGTTTGAATATGAGGTATTTGGGGATCAGTGTTAAGGGTATGAGCTCTCCAAATTCTTTGAGGGTATATGTTCAGGGTTCTTGGAAGGTTGTGATCAAGGTGTGAGAGGTGTCCAAACTTATCAACTGTCTGTGCTCTCAGATTTGATCTGAAGTATTTGGGGGTCTGTGATCTGGTTATGAGGTCTCTTGATGCTGAAAGGGCATTAGTACCAAAGTTTGATCATGCTCTATGGGGCGGGCTTTGAGTTCAAGGTTAGAGGTTCTGAAATACTTTGATGATCTGCCTTCCTAGATTTCAGTCTGATGTTACGGGGAATTTGGGTTTGTCCCTTAGGTCTCTGAAATCATTGAGCATCTCTGTTTCAAACTTTTAGTCTGAAGTGTTTGAAAGTCTATGAGCAGGGCATGAAGTCTCCAAATCCTCTGAGAGTCTCCGCTGCAACTGGAGAGTTTGTGGTATTAGGAGATTTGTGTTGGGAATATGAAACCTCTGAAATCTTATATTGCCTATGTTCCAATGTTTGAGTTGGAGCAGATATTATGTATCAGTACCCAAGCTATCTGGAATTTTATGGGGCCTGTTTCCCAAGTATTAATTCTGAGAAATTTGGGAGTCTGACTTCAACATGTGAGGTTTATGTGAGAGATGTTTATGGTCTTTGTTCAGAAGAGAAATCTTTGCTGTTTCTGTTCCACAGCTGAATCTGAGATATTTGGTTTCTGAATGTAAGCTGTGAAATCTGTGTTATCATTGTGGTTTTGTCCCCCATTTTTGAGCATGAAGTATTTTGGACTAAGTGTTCAGAGTAAGAAGTCTGTGAACTCATTGAAGGTCTATTTTTCAAAGTTTAGTCTGAGGTATGTGAGGGAAGTGTTCAGAGTATGAGGTCTTTGACGCCTTTGGGGGTTTGTATCCTAAGATTACTTCTGTGTTATTTGGTGTGTGAGTTCAGATATCTTTTTGAGGTTTGGTATCCTGAGGTTTCCCTGGTGGCTCAGACAGTAAAGAGTCTCCCTGCAATGTGGGAGACCTGGGTTTGATCCCTAGGTGGGGAAGATCCCCTGGAGAAGGAACTGGCAACCCACTCCAGTATCCTTGCCTGAAAAATTCTATGGACAGAGGAACCTGGCGGGCTACAGTTCATGGGGTTGCACAGAGTGGGACATGACAGAACAACTAACACTTTCAATTTCATCCTGAGGTTTAAGTGTGAGATGCTTGGAACTCTAGAACGGGATGTCTCAAAACTCACTGAGGGGCTGTGTCTTAAATTTTTAATTGATTATATTTGAGGATCTGTGTTTAGCTTGTGAGGGCTCTGAAATCACTGAAGGTCTTTCTTTGGTTCAGGTTTTGAATCTGAGCTTTTTGGAAGTCTATATTCAAGATAGGCAAGCTCCAAAATCTTTCAGGGTCTGTCTTGTGAGGTTGGAGTTTGAGATGTTTTGCAGTGTTTGTACAGAATGTGAGGCCTCTGACTTGAAATACGTTTTTCTCAGAATTGAGCCTGAGGTATTGGGTTCTGGGTTTAGAATGTAAATTCTTTGAATTCTATGAGGATCTGTTTACTAAGAGTAGAATCTGGTACATTTGCAGGTCTGTGTTCAGGATGTGAGTACTCTGAAACCTTTGACAGTCTATATTCCAAATTTGAGTCTCAAGTATTTGGGGTCAGTATCCCATGGAGAGAGGAGTGTGACAGGCCACAGCACATGGGTTTGCAAGAGTCAAACACGACTTAGTGAATAAACCACCACTACCACCATCATATAGGTTATAAATACTCACAACTCTTTCAGTGTCTGATGTTTTCATATTTTCTTTATCCGTGTTCCAAGACTGAACCTGTGAGATTTGGGGTTCTGTATTCAGGGTTAGAAGACGGTGATGTTATTGAGGGTTTGTCTTCCATTGTCTGAGTATGAAGTATTTTGGGGTTGGTGTTTAGGGTAAGAAGTCTCTGAACTCATTGAAGGTCCATTTTTTCAAAGTTTTTATCTAAGGTATTTAGCTCAAGTGTTCAAGATGTAAAGTCTGTGAGCTCCTTGAGTAGTTGTGCCCTAAGTATGTTTCTATGTTATTTGGTATCTAACTTTGGGACATGAGATCTTTGATTTTTTTTTTTTGAAGGTTCTGTGATCCAACATTGGAATCTGAGGTATTTGGGACTTTGTCCTTAGAATATGGTATCTCAGAAGGTCTGTGTCTTAAAGTTTTCATTGATGTATTTGGGGATTTAGAGTGTGAGGGTTCTAAAACCATTGAGGGTCTTTGGTATAAATTTTGAATCTGAGTTTTTGGAGCTTGCATTCAGAGTGTGAGAGTTCTGAACTCTTTGAAGGGCTATGTTGTCAGGTAAGGGTCTTAGGCATTTGGTGCTACATCTCAGGGTATGAAGTATCTGACTCCTCTCTATCTGAGTATCTTTAAAAAAATAAGATTGAGTCTGAAGCATTTGAACATCTATATATGGAATGTAAGGTCTTTGAAGTCTATGAGGGCCTATGTCTTAAGATAATGAATTTGATGTATTTGTGCATCTGTGTTTAGAGTTTTCATTTTGTGAAATCTTTGAGGATCTGTGTTCCAAGGTTTGAGGTGCTTTATATCTGTGTTCTGAGTGTTAGTACTCACAGATCTTTTAAGGCCTGTGTTTTAATGGTTATATGACATATATAGGTTATTTTTGAAAGAAGTAAGTTCTCTGAATTTGCTGAAGACCTGTGGCCCAAGGTTAGAGTCTCAGATATTTGTAAGGTATTTGTGAGACCTCATCCTGAGTATGAGGTCTATGAATTTACTGAGGGCCTGGGTTCCAAATTGAATCACTAGTATTTGGAGGTATGTGTTCAGTTGTGATGATGCAGAGCACTCTCTAATGTTCAGATGCATATTATTTTGGGGTCTGTGTTGAGAGTGTGAGATCACTGAGTTTTTGAAGGGTTTTTTTTTCATAGGGTTGAGTCTGAGTTATTTTGTGTTCTGTATTTAGAGTTTGAGGTCTTGAACTCTTTGAGTGTGACATAAAATTCTGAGTTCGATGTATTTGTGGTTCTTCATTTAGGGTTTTGGTCTCCAAAGTCATTGAGGGCATGTGTTACAAGATTTGAGTCTGAGATATTTGGGATCTGTATTCATAATAAGCATTTACAGATATCTTAGGGTCTGTGTTTTAATATCCGAATACAAAGCATATGCATTCTAGGTTTAGGGTGTGAGATCTCTGAAGTCTTTGAACATTTGTGTCACAAGGTTGGAGTTGGAGGTGTTTAGAAATCCCTGTTCTGGATGTGAAGTCTGTGAACTCTAGAAGGTCTGCATTCCAAATATTACACTTGATATATTTTGAGGTGTATATTCAAGTTACTTCCCAGGTGGCTCAGTGGTAAAGAATCTGCCTGCCAGTGTAGGCAATCCAGGAGACGTGGTTTCAATCCCTGGGTCGGGAATAGCCCCTGCAGTAGGAAACAGCAACCCACTCCAGTATTCTTGCCTGGGAAATCCCAGGGACAGAGGAACCTTGCAGGTTACAGTCCATGGGGTCGCAAAGAGTTGGACAGAACTAAGCAACTACGCACTCACACACGCACATTCAAGTTGTAAGATGCAGAACTCTTGCAGGCTCTCTGTTCCAAGGTTAGCATCTGACGTGTTTGGGTCAGTGTTCAGAGTGCGAGGTCTAGGAACTGTTTTAAGGTTTTTGTCCTAAGTTTGCTCCAGAGGTTTTAGTGTCTCTCTTCAGAGTATGAGGTCTCTGAACTCTTGGAGGTTCTCTGTTCCAATGTTTGAGTTGTGGTGTTTGAGAATTTATATTTAGGGTGAGAAGCCTCTGACATATTTGAGGGCCTGTGTTTCAGGGTTTGACTCTTGAGGTATTTGTAGGACTGTACTCATGGAGTGAGTGGAGTGTGAACTTATTAAGTATCTAGGCTCCAAGGTTTGAATCGGAAGTATTTTGGGGTTCAGGTTCAAAGTATGAGGTCTCTGAACTCTTTGAAGTTCTTTTTTTCATAGAATTAAGTCTGAGGTATCTGTGGCCTGAGTAAGGTCTTTGAACTCATTGAGAGTCTGTGTCTCCAAGTTTGAGTATGGGGTGTTTGGGTTTTTGTTTAGGGTGTAAACATTCACAAATCCTTAGGGCCTGTGTTTTCATATTTGAATATAAGGTTTATGGGTTCTATGAGCAAGAGTTGGGTCTCTTAACTTGTGAGGGACTGTGACCAAAATATCAATCTGAGTTATTTCTGGTCTGTGTTCAGTTGAGAGATCTTCAGAATTCTTTCAGGCTTTGTGTCACAACATTTGAGTCTGAATGGTTGGAAGTTTATGTTTTGGATCTGAGGACTATGAACACTTGAAGAATTGGGTTCCAAATGTTGTTTCTGAGGTGTTTAGAGGTGTGTGAACAGGTTGAGTGGTCACAGAACTCTTGCAGAGTCCGTATTCCCAGGTTGGAGTCTGAGGTGTTTGAGTCAGTGTTCAAGGTGAGAGGTCTTTGAAATTTTTGAGAATTTGTGTACTAAGTTTTCTTCTGAAGTTCTTTGGCTCTTTGCTCAGGGTGTGAGTTTTCTGAACTCTTTGGGTGTCCATGTATGAAAATCTGAGTTTGTAGCGTTTGAAGGATTTATGTTTAGGATGTTAAGTTTCTGAATTCTTTGAGGGCTTATGTTCCAGCATGTAAATCAGTTATTTGCAGGTCTGTTTTCAAGGAGTAAGGAGTGTATGAACTTATTGTCTATGCACCAAGGTTTGAACTTGACATATTTGGGGATTTGTGGTCAGGATGAGAGACCTGTGACCTCTTTGAGGGTGTTTGTCCCAGTGTTTGATTCTGGTGTATAAGGGTGTGAGTTCATGATTTGAGGTCTCCAAACACATTGATGATCTGTATTCCAAGTTTGAGTCTGAGATATTGGGAGGTCTGTGTTCAGTCTCTATAATCTTGTCTCTATTTCAAGATTTTAGTCTGATCTGCAGAGCGTTAGTTAGGCTCTGAACACCTTGAGGATCTGTGTCCCATTGAGGCAGTGGATAGTATGTATTCAGGTGGGCATCTCTGAATTTTAGAGTATGTATGTTTCAAGTTGGAGTGTGAGCTCTTGGGTGTATGTATCCAAGATGTGAGGTCTCTGAACTCCTTGATGGTCTGTGTTCCAAGTGTTGAGTCAGCAGTGTCTGGGGATTTGTGTTCAAGCTAGAAGTCTCTGAAATCTTATAGAGCCTGTGTTGAGCTGGAGGTATTGGTTGTCATTGTTCAAGGTATGAGGTATATGAAATTTTAGAGTCTATTTTGTGAGGGTTGAGCCTGATACACTTGGTAGTCTGGGTTCAGCACATTAGATCTCTGAAATTTTAGAGCCACAAACCTGTGTCCAAGGTTTGGGTGTGAAGTGTTTAGGGTACAGACATAAAGGTCCAGATTGTGAAGTCTCTGAAATCTTTGCATATATGTGTTCCAAGATTGAATCTTTTGCATTTGGGGTTCTGAATTCAGGGTGTGAGGGTCCTTATCTCATTAAGAATCTGTCTGTCAATATATGAGCCTGAAGTATTTTGGATTCTATGTTCAGGATGTGTACTCTATGAACTCATTGAGGGTGTATTTCTCAAGGTTTTGGTCTGAGGTGTTTGAGGCTGGCAATCTCTGAATTCTTTCAGAGTCTGTACCCTAAATTTGCAAATGAGTTTTTGGATGTCTCAGTTCAGGGTGTGGGACCTTTGATCTTTTTGAGGTTTTGTGTCCCAAGGCTTAATTCTGAAGTTTGGGAGTCTGTGTTTAAACTGTGATTTCTGAATTCTTAGAGATTCTGTATATTAAAGTTTTAATGAGTGTATTTAAGGAACATGTATTTAGGATGTGAGGTCTCTGAAATCATTAAGGGCCTGTCATACAAATTTTGAATCTGAGCTGTTTAGGCATCTGTATTCAGGATGTGAGAGCTCTGAACTCTTTAAGCATCTCTGTATCTCTGTTACAAGACCTGAGATATGATATTTGGAGGTAGGTGTTAGAGTGAAAGTCTCTGACTCTTTGAAGTTCTTTTTTTTTTTTTTTTTGCAGGATTGAGTCTGAGGTACGTAGGGGACTTTTTGCATAGTATGAGGTCTTTGACTTCTTTGAGAATCTGTGTCCTAAGAATCTGAGCTTGGTGTCTTTGCAGACCCATATTAGGGTGTAAAGTCTCATGTATAATATTTGCAGGTCTGTGTTAGGATGTACATTTGGGGAGTCCCTTAGAATTTTTTGAAGACTGGTGTTCTAAGATTTGAGTCT
This sequence comes from Capra hircus, assembly GCF_001704415.2. NCBI lineage: Eukaryota > Metazoa > Chordata > Mammalia > Artiodactyla > Bovidae > Capra > Capra hircus. Next base: position 16,574,949 of record NW_017189516.1, read on the forward strand.
GGCATATTTGACAATCTGTTTAGACTGATGTCCCTGAACCCTTCGAAAGTCTGTGATTTAACTGATAAATTTGGGAATCTGTTTTCAGGACATGAGGTCTCTGAACTCAATCAAGGGTCTGTGTTGCAAGGTCAGAGTCTTTGAGGGTGTGTACGTGGTTTCTGATTCCTTGAAAGCCTTTGTCTTAGAATGATCCCCGCCATCTTTAAAGTCATTTTTGAAGCCTTTGAGGTCTGTGTCCTAAGATTTCTAATTGATGCATTTGCAGGTCTGTGTTTAAGATGTCAGGTCTCTCAACCCTTTGAGCATCTATGTTCTATATATTGAGTCTCTGGTGTCAGGATCTGTGTTCAAGGTATAAGCACTCACAACTCTTTTAACATCTGTGGTTTAAAGTGCGAATGTGAGGTATTTGGGTTCTGTGTTCAGTCAGTGTAATCTCTGAACTCATTAAGTTTTGATGACCCAAATTTAAATCTCAGGTATTTGGGGGGACTCTGTGTTTGGGTTTTTAGGTTTCTGATCTCCTTGAGAGTTTTGTCACAAAATTTGAGTCTGGGGTATTTGGAAATTGTGTTCTGGGTGTGAGGTCTGTGAACTCTTTGAGGGCCTCAGTTTCAAATATTGTGTCTCAGGTATTTGAAAATGTTTCTTCAGGGTGTAAGACTGTAGAACACTGTAGAGTTTGTGTTCTAAGGTTGGAGTCTGAGGTGTTCAGGGTCTGTGTTTGAAATGTGAGGTCTCTGAACTCTTTGAGGATCTGTGTTCTAAAATTTGAGTGTGTGGCTTTTGGGGGGTTGTGTGTTGAGGATGTAAAGTCTCTCAATTCTTTGTAGGCCTTTGTTTCAAATTTTGAATCAGAGATATTTGGGATTCTGTATTCAGGGAATCAGAAGTATCTTAATTCATTGTATATGAACCTGCCTGCCAATGCAGGAGACATAAGAGATGTGGATTTGATCCCTGGTCAGGAAGATCCCCTGGAGGAGGCCATGGCAACCCACTCCAGTATTCTTGCCTGGAGAATCCCCTGGACAGAGGACCTTGGCAGGCTACAGTCCACAGGGTCACAGAGAGTCAGACATGACTGAAGTGACTTAGCATGCACCCATGTATTCCAGGATTGAATCTGAAGGTTTCTGAGGTCTACATTCAGATGAGAAGTCTCTGAACTCTTTCAGAAGTCTCTGAACTCTTTCAGTATGTTTTTCTCAAGGTTTTATTGTGACATTTTGGTGGGTGCATTCAGGATTAGAAGTTTCTCAGCACTTTGATGATCTTTGACCAAAGTTTTAGGTAATGGGGGAATCCGTATTCAGTGCATGTGGTCTCTGAACTCATTGACAACCTGTTTTTCAGGGATTTATTCCCAGGTATCTGGCATTCAGTGTTCAATGTATCAGTTCAGTTCAGTTCAGTTGCTCAGTCATGTCCGACTCTTGGCGACCCAATGAATTGCAGCACGCCAGGCCTCCCTGTCCATCACCAACTCCCGGAGTTCACTCAAACTCGTGTCCATTGAGTCAATGATGCCATCCAGCCATCTCATCCTCTGTCATCCTCTTCTCCTCCTGCCCCCAATCCCTCCCAGCATCAGAGTCTTTTCCAATGAGTCAACTCTTCGCATGAGGTGGCCAAAGTACTGGAGCTTCAGCTTTAGCATCATTCCTTCCAAAGAAATCCCAAGGCTGATCTCCTTCAGAATGGACTGGTTGGATCTCCTTGCAGTCCAAGGGACTCTCAAGAGTCTTCTCCAACACCACAGTCCAAAAGCATCAATTCTTCGGCACTCAGCCTTCTTCACAGTCCAGCTCTCACATCCATACATGACTACTGGAAAAACCATAGCCTTGACTAGACAGACCTTAGTCGGCAAAGTAATGTCTCTGCTTTTGAATATACTGTCTAGGTTGGTCATAACTTTTCTTCCAAAGAGTAAGTGTCTTTTAACTTCATGGCTGCAATCACCATCTGCAGTGATTTTGGAGCCAAGAAAAATAAAGTCTGACACTGTTTCCACTGTTTCCCCATCTATTTCCCATGAAGTGATGGGACCAGATGCCATGATCTTCGTTTTCTGAATGTTGAGCTTTAAGTCAACTTTTTTGCTCTCCTCTTTCACTTTCATCAAGAGGCTTTTTAGTTCCTCTTCACTTTCTGCCATAAGGGTGGTGTCATCTGCATATCTGAGGTGATTGATATTTCTCCTGGCAATCTTGATTCCAGCTTGTGTTTCTTCCAGCCCAGCGTTCCTCATGATGTACTCTGCATATAAGTTAAATAAGCAGGGCGACAATATACAGCCTTGACATACTCCTTTTCCTATTTAAGGTCTATGAACTCCTTGACAGCCTGTGTTCCAAAGTTGGAGTCTGAGGTATTTGTCTGGGCTAAGGGTAAAGGTCTCGGAATACTTTGAGGATCTGTGTTTCAAGATTTGGGTGTGTAGTATATAGAGATTTGTGTTCAGGGTGTGGGTTCTCTGCATTGTTTTAGGGTCTGTATCCTAAGCTTTGAGTTGGATGTATTTGTTTCTGTGTTCAGAGTATAAGGTCTCTGAATGTTTGCAGCCTCTGTTCCAAGGTATGAATCTGGGGTGTTTGGGTACAGTGTTCAAGCAGTGAAGCAATTGTAATTTGATGGGGTCTGTTAAATAAGGTTTAAGTTGGAGATATTTGGGAATCTGAACTTTTAGATGGTCTTTGTCTCAACATTGGAATCTTACATATTTGGGAGTGGAAAGTCCCAGAAATCTGTGATGTTTGTGTCCCAGTGTTTGAGACTAAGGTAACTTTGAGTCTGTATCTGGGATATGATTTCTCTGAACTCTTTGGGGGCCTGCGTTCCAAAGGATGAGTGTGAGGTTATTGAGAGTTTGGTTCAGCAAGTGAGGTCTGTAAGTTATTTGAGAACTACATTCTAAAGTTTGAGGTTTAGGTAACTAGGGATCTCTTTTCAGGGTGTGACCTCTCAAATCTTCGAGACTCAGGATTTGAGTTTGAGCTATTTGGCAGTTTGATTTCAGGGTGTAAAGTGTGAATTTTCTCATGGTCTGTGTTCCAAGGTTTGATTCTGAGGTAATTGGGGAGTTTTCAAGGGGTGAGTTTTCTGAACTCATTTAGGGCCCTTTCCAAGATTTAAATCTGAGATATTTTGGAACTGTGTTCAGAGTATTACTCTCACAACTTTTAGAGGATCTCTGTCCCATGTTTGAGTCTAAGGTATTTGTTGAGTCTGCACTCAAGGCATGAGGGCTCTGATACCTTTGAGAGTCTGTATTCCAAAGGAGAGGGTGGGACAAGTTGAGAAAGTAGCACTGAAACATATGCATTACCATATGTGCAATAGATAACCAGTGGGAATTTTCTGTATGAGGCGGGGAGCTCAAACCTAGTGCTCTGTGACAACCTAGAGGGGTGGGAAGTGGGAGGGAGGTTCAAGAGGGAAAGGAAATATGTATGCCTATGGCTGATTCATGTTGATGTATGACAGAAACCAACACAATATTGCAAAGCAGTTATCTTCCAGTTTAAAATAAATAATTTTTTTTAAAAATTAAAAAAACAAAGTTTGATTCTGAGGTATTTGGAAATCTGTGTTCAGGTTGGGAGATCACTGAAATCTGTGATGGTGTGTGTCTCAAAGTTTGATTCTGAGTTGTTGAGGTATCTTTATTCAGAGTGTGAGCTCTCTGAATCTTTTGAACACCTTTGTCACATCCCAAGGTTTCAATTCTACACAACTGGAAGTCTGAAGTAATAACATGTAGTACCTGAACTCTTTGAGGGTCTGTCCTAAGGTTTGAGTCTGAGGCCTTTGGTGGTCTGTTTCTAGTATGTAATACTTCTGAACAAATCTTAGTCTGTATTCCAAAGTTTGATTCTGAGGTTTAGGGGGTATATCAGTTCAGTTCAGTTCAGTCACTCAGTCGTGTCCAACTCTTTGCGACCCCATGAATCACAGCACGCCAGGCCTCCCTGTCCATCACCAATTCCCGGAGTTCACTCAGACTCACCTCCATCGAGTCCGTGATGCCATCCAGCCATCTCATCCTCTGTCATCCCCTTCTCCTCCTGCCCCCAATCCCTCCCAGCATCAAAGTCTTTTCCAATGAGTCAACTCTTCTCATGAGGTGGCCAAAGTACTGGAGCTTCAGCTTCAGCATCATTCCTTCCAAAGAAATCCCAGGGCTGATCTCCTTCAGAATGGACTGGTTGGATCTCCTTGCAGTCCAAGGGACTCTCAAGAGTCTTCTCCAACACCGCAGTCCAAAAGCATCATTTCTTCAGCGCTCAGCTTTCTTCACAGTCCAACTCTCACATCTATACATGACCACAGGAAAAACCATAGCCTTGACTAGACGGACCTTAGTCAGCAAAGTAATGTCTCTGCTTTTGAATATGCTATCTAGGTTGGTCATAACTTTTCTTCCAAGGAGTAAGCGTCTTTTAATTTCATGGCTGCAATCACCATCTGCAATGATTTTGGAGCCAAGAAAATAAAGTCTGACACTGTTTCCACTGTTTCCCCATCTATTTTCCATGAAGTGATGGGACAAGATGCCATGATCTTCGTTTTCTGAATGTTGAGCTTTAAGTCAACTTTTTTGCTCTTCTCTTTCACTTTCATCAAGAGGCTTTTTAGTTCCTCTTCACTTTCTGCCATAAGGGTGGTGTCATCTGCATATCTGAGGTTATTGATATTTCTCCCAGCAATCTTGATTCCAGCTTGTACTTCTTCCAGTCCAGCGTTTCTCATGATGTACTCTGCATATAAGTTAAATAAGCAGGGTGACAATATACAGCCATGACGTACTCCTTTTCCTATTTGAAACCAGTCTGTTGTTCCATGTAGGGGGTGTATATTGAATGTGAATTTTCTGAGCTCTTTTGGATTCTGTGTTCCAAGAATTGATTCTGAGGTAATTGGGGATCTGCTTTTAGGAAATGAGGTTTATGACCTCATTTAAAGCCCCTTCTAAGATTTGAGTCTGAGATATTTAAAGACTCTGTTGAAGGTGAATCTCTGAACTTTTAGAGGATCTGTACACCAGGAGTTGAGTCTGAGGTATTTGGGGTTTTGTATTCAGGATGTGTGGTCTGAAGTCTTTGAGAGTCTGTGTTCCAAGGTTTGGGTATGAAATAATTCAATGTAGGAGGTATCTGAACGCTTTCAGGGGTTTTGCCCCAAGTTTGGTTCTGAGGTTTTGGAATCTAAGTTTAGCATGTGAGGTATCTTTGGGTGTCTGTCTTCTAAGTTTCTAATCTGAGGTATTTGGGAGTTCATGTCAAGATATGAGGTCTTTAAACTTATTGAGTATTTGTGTTTTAAGATAGAGTTTTTGATATTTGTGGCTTGAACATGGAGTTGAATGTGAGGGGATCTGTGTTCAGGAATGAGATCTCTGAATTCTTTGGGATTCTGTGTTCCAAGATTTGTATCTGAGATAATTAAATGAAGTGCCATCTCCTATTGAGAGCCAAGGGGTAGAAGGAACTTCATTTTTTTATATCATAAGCACATTTCCAATGTAGGGCCTATAAATTAAAATATCTTTGCTTGTTATAGATTTCCAGTATATCTTCCAAGAAAAGAAAATGTTTGTCCTGAAGCTATTGTAATGGTTGTTTTTTAAAATTCAGCACATAATTGACAGGAAAAGTGTTTCTGGGAAAAATATATTGTTCACAGTAACACGGATATGTCTTCCATTAGCAGTTGTTTTAGAAGAAGACATCTTGTGTACATCATATTTTTCCAAACCAAATTATACTCTTAACTCTGAGTGCATTTAAAAAAAATCAGGACTATGTTTAAAGAACACCTCAAATGCCACATTCTGTACAAAACCTTGGTCTTATAGATGCTAGAAAATGTTATCTAAAGCTTTTCTGGAAAACCACCCCACTCACATACACGCACACACCCCACCTCTAGCCAGAAGCAGACTGAATTGCTTCCCCTTCTTCCCTCTGGTGTTATTATCATAACACATATTTCATGTGAGACTTCCTTTCATGCTGTCTGCTGTGCCTCCTCCCACTGAGGGCAGGAACAGGGATATCTTCTCTCAGTATCTTTTGATGCATACCATGGTGCCTGACCCACAATGGGTGGTAGATATTAATGCTGTTTTTTTTCACCCATTTTTCTAATAAGTCATCATGCCTTTAATCCTCTTTTCTTCAGTCCACTCTATCATGTCACTGGCAGTGTTGATCTGGTTTGAAAAGAAGTGTTTCTTAAAGGGTCTGTGATGGACACTGTGATGCATCACCCAGATCCCCCTCCCAGAGCAGGGCTTAGTTCCTCAGCTGCTTTTGGCAGACAGCTGTCAGCCTCTTCAGGGATTGTCTCAGCTGCAGAGAGCTGCTTCACTCAAGGTCACACACACTCTTTTCCCAGGTGGCCCACGTTTAATGTCTGATCAGTAAGAGGGTATAAAGGTATGACCATCTAGACCCAACCTGGGATAACTCTGATGGGTCATTCAAGAACTCTCCAAGGAGACAACCGCAGCAGTAATTGGACATGCATCACAGTTTGACTTCTCCCTCCACCCATTCTATCTATGTTGTCAAATTTGTTGGCTGAAAATTATTCATTCTGTTTTTTTCTTATCCTTTTAATGTCTATAGGATCCCTGTTGATAACTGCATGTATGTTCCTGATATCAGTGATTTGTTTCCTCTCTTGTTCAAGAGGTTTTTCAGTTTTATCTTTTCTAAGATTGGAATTTTGGCTTTGTTGATTTTCTCTACTGTCTATTTTCAATGCAGTTGATTTCTGGTCTTCACTATTTCCTTCCTTCAACTTACCAGGTATTAGCTTTACTCTTTCTTTTCTAGCTTCTTAAGGGGAAACCTTGGGTCATTGATTTTATGTGCTTCTTTCCTAATATTATCATTTAAAGCTATAAATCACCCTCTAAGCATTCCTTTAGTTCAATTCCATGAACTTTTATCTGTTCTACTTTGTCATTTGGCTGAAAATATCTTGTAATTTCCCTTGTGATTTCATCTTTGATCCCTGATCATTTCAAAGTATGATGTGTGACTTCCAGATATTTGGGAATTTTCAGTATATCACATTATAATTGATTTGTAATATAACTCAACTGTAATCATACAATCTGTATGATCTTGCTTGGTTCTTTAAGATTTATTGAGATATGCCTTAAAGTTCAGTCTGTGGTCTATTGAGATGAAATGTACAGTGTGCACTTGAAGTATATATTCTGCAGTTGTTGGGTGGACATTTATAGGTGTCAAATAGGTCTAGGTGGTTGATAGTGGTATTCAAACCTTGTGTGTCTGTACTGATTTTTTTTTCATCCAGTCATTCTATCAACTGAAGAAAGTATTAAAATTTCCTACTATGAAATTTTTTGTCAACTTTTGCTTTGTGTATATTGAAGCTTTATGATTAGATGCTTACATATTTATTTCTCTTTTATCTGCAGTAATATTTTCTTCAAGTTTACTTTATCTGCTTTATAATAGCCACTCCATCCTTATGTTTTTTATCTGCATAATGTAACTTTTTCCATACATTTACTTTTTCTATATCTTTATATTTAAAGTATGGCCCTGTGTGTAGCATGTAATAGGGCCTTTTTATCTATTCTGTGTACCTCTATATTTTAATTGAATTGTTTGTATCACTGACATTTAATGAAATAACTGACATGGTTGTTTTTAGGGCTATCAGATTATCAGGAAAGGAGGTTGTTCTGTTTGTCCCCTCTTGGTTTTGTTTTGTTTACTTGTTTATCTATTCTCTTTCCCCTTCCCTGCCTTCTTTTGGATTATCTGAATATTTTTTTTATCTACTGCAGAAACATCAAACTTGGATTGGTATTTAGAATAGCAGTAAAGAGGCATTCACTTCCCAGAGACGACAGTGTGGCAACATCTTCAAAATTAAAAAATGATCACTCCACCCTTAGGGATATTTTTCTGTTTTGTTCACTGATGTTTCCCTAATCCTAGAACAATCTCTATCCATACAGTAGGTGCTCAGTAAGGGTATACTGAATGATTGAGCTCTTTGACCAAGAAATCCTACTTCTAAGAATGTATAATAAATGCTCACACACACACAGAGCTGTGTGCACAAGACCAAAGGAGAAAACAACCTGTAAAAACATTAAATGTCTATTAATAGCCAATGCACTCGGAGGGTAAATGAACAGTGGAGCTTCATACTGTACCATGGAGCACAAGTGACATGCAAAACAGAATGAGAAGGACAGAGCTGCACTAGCTGGGAGGATTTCTTCATGACAGATTATTATTGGGGTACCCGTCAGTAATGCTCATACTGGGACCTTGTGTGTGTGTGTGTGCATGTGTGATATATGAGTGCAGAGAAAAATATGTAGAGTGAAACAACCATAACTGACCCAGTTTTCACCTATGAGGTGAGGAAGAATGGAGTAGGTTATGATGATCCAATGTGGTCCATATACTTAGATATTATTTGAAGCTTTTGCATTAGGTCATATTCATGTGTTACTTGTGTGTGTATTTATAAGGGAGAGGCATATACTAAAAACAATACCGGCACTGCAGGGCTGTGTGAGATTGGGGATTTTAGGAATGTAGAGGAACAGGGTCGCAAACTCACAGGGAGATGTAACTATAGGTTACATTTGTAACTATAGGTTACATGAAAGAAATCCTTCATCTCAACTTCCATTTAGACCATAAGCCCTTTGAGAAAAATTCTTTTTTTTTATTTTTACTTTATTTTACTTTACAATACTGTATTGGTTTTGCCATACATTGACATGAATTCACCACGGGTGTATACAAGCTCCCAATCCTGAATCCGAGAAAAATTCTTATTTTGGAGTTCTTTACAAAATAGTTCTCGTGTAGTATTCTCCATATCAACAAAAGGCACCATCACCCATCTTATTACCCAACACAGAAACCTGGTCTCAGCGTTGTACACCTCCCTCTCCTTCACCCCAAGTCCAAATGCTTGCTGAGGTCTGTCCATTTCACTTTCAAAATACCTGTCAAAAGACCTACCTCTTTTCATGCCCACTGCTTCCACTTAGTCCAAAGTATCTGCTACTCTCTCTCCCTTTGCCAAAATAGTTTAGTAGTCTGCTAAGTTTGTTTTAGTTTGTTTTCCCCTAAATGTGTTGTTTTCTCACATTTGTATTCACTTCCATGTTTCTTTTTAGAGTGATCAAATAAAATCCTATCATTGATAACTCATTGCTACAACCACCGGTATCATATTTCACTCTCTACTTAATGGTTTTACTGATACTGGAGGGAGAATTGGGTCTATTTCACTACATATTGATTTCCTGTTTTTCCTTTCTCAATCTATATTCTTCTAGAAATCAAGAAAAATGATCCAAGTGATCACGTTCTCAGCATTACCCAGAAAGTAAAAAGTGCTCTGGGTGAGGCTTACTGATCTCAGCGTTGCTCACAAGCAGTAGTGCCTTATGTGTACCACAACCTTATCAAATGAGCCCCTAGACCCCAAACTGGGGGAAAGTCTAGGAAGCCTTGATTAAGACACTTATCTTGACAGTGTTCAGCCTCTCCTTAGGGACCTGTGTTTTGCCTATATTGCCCTGGCATTTTCCAGAACACTCAACAGGCTTTTGCTGACCTTCTATCCCCTCTGCAATCCTTATCCCACCAGCAGTCAGTATTGCATCTAAAATCTTTTTTTTTTTTCTGTTAATACTACCCCAGTCACTCACTGATTTCTAACCTGACAAAGATGTCAAAACAATTTGCTACCCTGAAATATTTAGAGGGCTAGGAGAATGAACCTTAAAGAAAAAAATAGTTTTTTTAATTGTAAACAGAACAAAGGATAATTAATGTAAACTAAGAAAATACAAGGAAGTCGTGAAACTGGGAAAAATTGTTTCTGGAAAACTATCTAGAGTTTCACACTCAAGAATACCATGTAATATATGGTGTAGTTTCTGTGGGAAAAGGAAAACTTTTTCTCTTCCCTCTCTTTGGTTCTTCACCTGGACCCCTGCAAATTAGACTGGCAAAAGACAGACTACTAACAAGAAAAAGCAAACAGAAGCTATTAACACCTCCATCCAAAACCCGTGGGAGCACTCAACGATGAGTAACTCAAAGGTGGCAGTTAGAATTTGGAGTCTGTATACCTAACTTAGGAGGGGAAAGGGAGATGGAGAAAGGGAACTTTTGGAAAAACAAATGACTTTTTGGAACGATAAATGGGCCCTTAGGAGAAGAGATGGGAGATACAATAGTCTTGTGACAATGTTTGGATGTGGACTTCTCCCAGAGAAGATAAAAGTTGCTTCTAAGGAGGGTATTTATTACCACAGAGTTCTTTTGAGTTCTTTAGAAAGGCTCTGATTTGAAGCAGATAGGAGATTTCAGAAACTCAGATTCCTTTCAGTTCAAAATAATTCTCATACCAAAGCAGCATATTTCAGGGTAACATAACACTGATCCCCTTTATTTCCTTGTAGGCTTTTGCTATGCATTGCTAAACACATCCCTTAATAATAAACATATTAAACATCAATGAGTCTGAGCTCTTATTCTGATGTCTCTTGACTTCTCTTTCTGCCTTTATTGCTTCTTCCCCTTCTCATCCCTGTTGCCCTGTCCCTCACACTCTCACATCCCCCACTCACATCCACTCAGCTGTTACAAGCTCACTTCCCTTGGCTCTGTGTCCTGGGATAAGAACCCTGGGCTACCTTCCGTGCTTATCCCACCAGGACAGAATTCCTGTTTAATGAAGTGACTTCTGTGGAGTTCTTCCAGAAAACAAATCCAATTTTAGTTTTGAGTAAAGAAAGAATGGTTGAATGCATGAATGCACTTCAAGGATGACTGACTGGGGTCAGAGGTGCCTGCTGTGCTTCTGACTGAGATTAGAGGTGAATGGGAAACAAAACTACAGGAGCTCACACAGGTCAGTCCCTGTCACTAGAGTGGGGATACAGTTGACTGAACAAGCCAATCCCTTCAGGGAGAAAAGGGCAGGGAAGAGTCTGGTATAATGTCATTTATAGAAGATCACAAATGCTCCAAGATAGGTTCTAGCTCTCATCATACTCCTGTGCTGAAGCCTCACCTCCTTAGTGCTGACAGCTGGTGCAGCAACCAAGGCACCTGCACTGAATCAGTAGCCAGTGAAAGCATACCAATTGAAGGAAAGGGTGAGACGTGGGGGTGGGGTGGGGTGAGGTTTCTAGAAATCCCCTGCAACTGGGCAGAACTGGGACGTGGAAGTTCTTTAGGATCAATCAGAGCCCAGGAAGGATCTTGATTCCTGTTCCACTCATTCCAGGGCCAATGTCTTCCCAAGGGCTCACAGTCTTCAGGCCAATTCAAAGTAGACAAACAGGACCATGGGTACTGAGATCCATGATGGAGGCCACAGAGAAAGAGGACACCAAAGCTGGAGAGTGGGCTAAACAACAAGGTCCTACTGTATAACACAAGGAACTATATTCAATATTCTATGAGAGTGGAAAAAATATTTAAAATGATGTGTGTGTGTATATATATATATATATATATATAACTGAATCATTTTGTCATACAGCAGAAATTAATGCAGCATTGTAAGTCAACTATACTTGAATAAAATAATTTTTTTAAAAAAACTGGAAAGTGGGTGTCTGCCCAGAGCCCACATGGAGTGTGGAAGGATGGGGTTATCAGATTCCCATCCCCATCAGGGATAGTGTTAACTCCCCTGCTCTCTGACCTACAGTTTACAGATCCAGTGCAGTCCCTCCCCCCAGTGGATTGTTTCCTCCCTGTGTCCCCCACATCTGCAGCTCCCTTTCCAGTAACTCAATGGAGTCCTCTATCCACATCAACCCTCACACACCCTGGACTGACTGTCGGTTGCTGTTTTGCTATTCCAGCACCTGGAAATGAATTTTCCTGAACCCTGAATGTTTTGTTGAAATCAAAGGCCAAGTTTTCATTCCTTGGCCTCAGAGCTTCCTGGGATGTGGTTCAGAGCCCCTTGCATACATAGGACTCAAGTCCGGAGCCAAAAGAGGAATCCAGTATTCCTGCCCCAAGGCAGTCAAGCTTCAGAGCCTTTGCGCTGCCTGGGCCCTGTGTCTAGTCCACACAACCCTGCACTTGGCTCATTGCTTAATCTTTGGTGGGGGAGGGGGTTCCTGTTTAAACCAAACCTCATCTTAGAGTCTCTTCATGATCACCCCAAATAAAATATACAGTATCTCACATCATCCCTTACTGTCCCCTTAAGCGTGTTTTATTTTCCCACCTCCCTTCTACTCTCAGCCCTAGATAAAGGCCGGGTGTTTTAGGGCCAGCCAACAAAGATGAGATTTCTGTAGGATGACCCGCTAGAGGAGGACTTGTCTGGCCCTTTTCCAGTAAGAACATGAACCACATCACTTGAGATCAGGGATTATCTCAGAAGTCCAGGGCCTAAACCTGAGTGGAGAAGGAGGGCAGACATGGGTGAGATACATTGGTGGCTTGTGCCTGCTCTAGAGATGGGAATAATGAGACCCAGAGGCCAGGACTGGGTCCATTAAAACCTTTGGGGGCTGGGGAACTGTGAGGAAGGCCCCAGAGAATCGCTGCTCTATGGAGCTCTAGACCTGGGGACTGGCACAGGCTATGGCAGGCAAATGGGAAAGGAGGGATGGCTGGGGGTATGGACAGACGTAGACACCCACATAAACCCTCTCTGACCAGCATGTTCTGAGACACAGCCTTCCTCACAGGGTGACCCTCCCCACAGAGCCAGCCCCTGGGGGCTGCATGGAGAGGGCCTCCCGGTTTACCTGAGTCCTCACCAACTCTTCCAAGAATAGTAATGTCTTGTCACTTAAGGTCATACCTTTGTGTGGGACAAGTCCCAGGTCTAGGGGTCTCTACTTTTATGAGCCAGGAATAACATCTACAGGAATTGGGGAGGAATTGTGGTTTACTTGGATCACTCCCACCTTCTGAGAGACCCAACACAAGCCCCTTGTCCCTCAGAGCCTAGATGGTTTTCTCTCCCTGCCCTGGCCAGTCTGGCATTCAGCCAAATGCAGAGAGCACCCCCAAACTTTTCTGTCATCTTGAAGTCTCCTGGCATCAGAGTTGGGCCTGTTTTCATAACCTCACGTGGCCACGTTTCCACAAAAGACCCTGGGCTCAAAGATTCCCCTTTCAGACCAAAACTCAACAATGATATTAATCTGATTGCTCTCATTGTCACAGAAGATAGGAGATAATCTACTTGTTCAGGCATGGGGCATGACAAACAAATGATGTATTTTCATCTTCACAGTGTAGGGGACAGTGGGCAGAGATTATCATGTGGGCTGTTGAGATAGTCTCCAAGGCATTGCTGGGGGCTGTTGGGGCACAATCCTCATTCACTGTTAAATGAAACCAAAGGACAGTCCACTTGGGGACAAAGTAGAGTGGGAGTGGGTGGTAACGTGTATGCATACCCTAGTGTGTGCAGAGGCCATCTCAGAAGAGAAACCACAATAAACTGGTTGCCATTAACACCAGTCAGGGAAAGAAAGCTTATTTTTACTATCCTCTCTTTTGATGCATTTGTGCTTTTTAAAAATTTATTTTATTGAAGTATAGTGTGTTAATTTCTGCTATACAGCAAAGTGATTCAGTTATACATATACATTAATATGTATACATACTTTTTTTCATATTCTTTTCCGTTATGGTTTATCACAGGACATTGAATGTAGTTCCCTGTGCTATACAGTAGGAACTTGTTGTTTATCCATCCTTTATACAATAATTTGCATCTGCTAATCCCAAACTCCCAGTCCACACCTCCCCCACGCCCCTCCTCTTTGGCAAACACAAACCTGTTCTCTATGTGTGTGAATCTCTATTTTGTAAATGAGTTCATGTCATATTTTAGATTCCACATATGTGATATCATATGGTATTTGTCTTTCTGACTTATTTCACTTAGTATGATAATATTTAGTTGCATCCATGTTGCTGCAAATGGCATTATTTCATTCTTTTTTATGGCTATTTCATTGTATATATTGATTTGTGCCACATCTTTATCCATTCATCTGTTCATGGACATTTAGGTTTTTTCCATGTCCTGGCTATTGTGAATAGTGTTGCTATGAACATAGGGGTGAATGTATCTTTTTGAATTAATAGTTTTTTCCAGATATAGGTACATGTGTGTTTTATATAATATATGTATAAGTTTATTACCTATCCAAATTATTGTCATTATTTTAGCTCTAACATCAACTTGATGAAACAAAAGAACCCCAGGTCATGCTACAAGACTATGAAAATCCTCACATAAATCCCTGCTCAGGCCCCAGCCCAGGACTGTTCTTTAGTCCACTGGACACCCTTATTCCTACCCTGACTGGGCCACTGGAATGATCAGAAGAGGGCATGGGCTATCCCCAGATGAGTGAGTGGATGGATGTGGGCCAGGACAGGGTGGAGAGGGAAAACCACCTGCTGAGCAAACACAGATGTCCTTCAGAAGGGCAAGGAAGAGCTTTCGCCTACACTAAGGAAAACTTGCCCTACAGACCTATGGGTGCTGATCTATTCAAGAGAGAGGTCAGGGTAGGGGAAACATAATTAAGGGCCGTCTTTGGTGAAAACCAATCAGATCCTGAGGCTGTCTGCCTGGGACTTCACAAGCTTGTTCATGCTTGATTCTCAGAATAATCACTCTAAGGAGAGTGTGGATTTCTCTGAGTGAAAAATGAGGATGGTAGGTTCTTAGAGGTTAAGGCAACTGAGATGTCACAGAGCAGGGAGGAGATGATTGTCGTGAAGATACTGTCAGTCAAGAGCTGAAGACAACTTCACATTCTCAATTTAGACCCCAAAACAGCTTCTAGACCTCAAATTTTGAGATAAGGACCCGAAAACAGCTTAGAAACTTCACACTATGGAAGGAGATTCCCCTGTAGACCTCACCTTGAGGCTGCAGACCCACAGATATCACAGAGACCACACACCTGGGACTGGACACAGGCCCCTAAACAGCTGACAGACTTTACACACAGTATGGAAAGTGCCAACAGTAAAGAATCTTCATATCCTGGAAGAGGCCCTCAAGCAACCTGCTAACATCACACTCTGTGTCGTACATACACACCCAAATAGCTCAGAAACTTCACATCTGGACAAACACACTCTTAGAGATAGGCCATTTAACTCTAAAGATATAGGCCCTTAGTTATCCCCAGACCTCACAACCTGGAGAACAGATCCCCAGTGAGTTCCTCTGAGCCTAGGTGAATACCCTTCAATAGATCAGAGACCTAAAATCCTGGACACAGATTCCCAAAGACCTCAGAGAGCTACCCAAGCGCACCACTCCATCCAAGCTGCCCTGTGCCCCTCATAGTTGGGGCACAGACATTTGAACACCTCAGAGGGTTCGTGATCTGAACACAGAACACTGAAGAACTCAGGGACCTCACACCCTCAGAACAAACGTCCAAAAATCTTAAAAACCTAATATGCAGAACCAACTCACTGAAAATTTAGATACTTCATATCTTGGGGTACAGATCCGCAAACAACATGCATTGGAAAACAGACCACCAAATACTCACAGTGCACCCTTACAGTTTAGCTCCCTTTATACAGACCACTCCTCCAAGAAAAGAACTCAGAGAATCTACACCCTGAACTCAAAACCTCTGAAAGCCATGGAACTAGCCTTGAACGTACTCCTTTTCCTATTGGAACCAGTCTGTTGTTACCATGTCCAGTTCTAACTGTTGCTTCCTGACCTGCATAAAGATTTCTCAAGAGGCAGGTCAGGTGGTCTGGTATTCCCATCTCTTTCAGAATTTTCCACAGTTGATTGTGATCCACACAGTCAAAGGCTTTGGCATAGTCAATAAAGCAGAAGTAGATATTTTTCTGGAACTCTCTTGCTTTTTGATGATCCAGCGGATGTTGGCAATTTGATCTCTGGTTCCTCTGCCTTTTGAGCGAATACCAAAGGAAAGCTAGCTGGCTACGTACAGGCCCCTCCCTTCCCCCGCCAGAGGCAGAGAGGCAGATGTGCAAAAGCCAGAGCTGGAAGGCAACGGACTGCTTCAATCTCGGTCCAGAGACTGGGATTCTACATCAAATGGTGAGCAGGCTCCCAGTTGCTAACCACGTCTTCCTGGGATCCTGGATGGTGACATTTGCCAGGAGGGTGTAAGCCTGAGATCAGCTGCCCAGAGGAGACACACGGCACACCTGAGATGGTGCTCTCCCAGCTCACCTGGGAACGAGCAGCCGGGACTGGGGGGTGATTAAGACACACGGCACACCTGGGACAGTGTGCTGGCCAAGCACCTGGTTGCCTGAGCTGCTTGGACCTGGGGAGGGCACAAAACACATGCCTAACTGAGTCTGTGGCCCTTGAGGAGTACCGGAGAACCTAAACCTGAGCAGCTTAGACCTGGGAAGCGCATGAAATGTAGGGCACACTTTGGACAGTGTCCTGCAAGAGCACCCTGGAGCCTGAGCAGGTGTAGACCTAGAAAGCATATGTTGCTGTGAGCTGGGCAAACCTAGTGTGGTCCATACACTGCGAGCCCTCGCCCACATATGCCAGTGATATTTGTTTGCAGTGTTCCTCCCTCCCCAAACACAACTAAATAAGTGAGTCTAAATAAAGTGACTACCTTTGCCCCCTTGTGACAGGGTGGAAATTGACACTGAACAGACTTGCAAACAGAGGAAGTCAAAATAAACAAAGAAGAGGAATGGCTCTGGAAGTGACATGGTGCAATCAGATTAAATCTGTAGTTAACATTGACTAAGCATTGAGGGAGCCTATAGACCTTGAGAACAAGTACAAGCTGGAAGCAAGAACTATCTGAACTGAACTGACCCCACACTGCCACAAGCAGCTCTAGAGAATTCCTAGATATATTTTTACTATTATCACTTTTTAATTTAAAAAAAGTTCTTTTATTATCTCCTTTAATTTTCTTTTTTATAACCTTATTATTACCTTGCAAAACAGACCTATTTTAAAACCAAATTTCATAATATATATTTTATAATTTTTGATTGTTTTGTTTTATATTTGTAATATTGTATTTTTGAGAGTCCAACTGCTTAACTCTAGATTTTTAATCTTGCTTTATGCAAAGATTTGCTTTTGCTTTTATTTTTTATTTTTTTAACAATTCAAATATTTATTACCTGATAAATTTATGAACAAAGTGGTATACCTGGCATAATGAATGCTACTGAGTATCGAGAAAAAAAGCCAAGCTAGTGACATAAAGGTAGAGATGAGTATCAATGAATATCAAATGCATTATGCTAAGCGAAAGAAGTAAACAGCTCAAAAGGTCCCATTTGATTCTTATTCATATGAATATCTGGAAAAACACAAAATTTTAGGTAAAAAAATAGATCAGTGATTACCAGGGTCTCATCATAAGGGGAGGGATTAGCTTAAAAAAAAAAAAAGAGGACCAAGAGAGATAATTTCGAATGTGATAGAACTTTCAATTTCTTGATTATGGTGGTTACTTAACACTTGTTATCAAACTTACAAAACTGTAATTTAAAGGATGAATTTACAAAACCTGACCTAAAATTTTAAAAATAATGACAAAAATAAAATCTGACCTAATGTTTTCTAATAAAAATTGAAATTGAAATATATAAAATAAAAAGGCAAATTTCTAATAGCTTGCATCAGAAATATATTGAGGTCACAGAATCAGTTGTTCATAGAGCCCAGGATGATTTCATAATAAATTGAAGCTAGAAAATATAAGAAAACAGAGTCAGCCTCACTGTCAATGAGCAAGGTAGATTGGTGATTGGTGATGGTCAGTCAGCTGTATCCAACTCTTATCACTCCACGGAGAGCAGACGCCAAGGCTTCCCCATCCTTTCGCCATCTCTGAGTTTGCTCAAACTGAGGTGCATTGAGTCAGTGATGCCATCCAACAATCTCATCCTCTGTCTCCCTTCTCCTCTTTCCTTTCAATCTTTTCTAGCATCAGGGTCTTTTGCAATGAATCGACTATTTGTATCAGGTAGCCAAAGTATTGGAGCTTCAGTTCAGCATCAGTCCTTCAAGGAATACTCAAGGTTGATTTCTTTTAGGATGGAAGCTGGTTTGATCTCTTTTTGATCTCCAAGGGACTGCTCAGGAGTTTTCTCACACTACAGTTCAAAAGAGACAGTTCTTCAGCACTCAACCTTCTTTATGGTCAACTCTCACATCCATAACATCACTACTGCACACAGCTTTCAACTGTACGGACCTTGTCAGCAAAGTAATGTCTTCTGCTTTTTAATAAGCTGTCTAAAGAGAAGACGAATTCCGTCAGTCGTGTCTGACTCTCTGCAACCCCACAGACTAGTAGCCTGCAGGCTCCTGTTACAGACTTCTCCAGGGCAAGAATACTGGAGTGGGTTGCCATTTCCTCTCCAGGTGCTTTGCTTTTAATCTTTGCTTTGTTATCAGTTTTGCACACTTTAGGAATCTAGTCTTCAGTATCCACTTTCACTTAGGGGTGCAATTACTGGCTTTGATTGCTCTCTCCCCTTTTTGACTCTCCCATTTCTCCCCAGGTCACTCTATCTCCTCCCTCACCCTTCTCTTCTCTACTTCACTCTGGAATCTCTCTGGGTGTTCAAGTTGTGGAGAGCAACTTAGGGAATCGATTACTGGCTAGATTACTCTCTCCTTTTTGACTCTCCCTCTTCTCCTCCTGGTCACCTCTATCTCCCTCCTCCCTCTTCTCCATGTAACTCCGTGAACCTCTCTGGGTGTCCCTCACTGTGGAGAATTGTTTCACCCATTCACCTAGATGTTTTATTCATCTGTGCTGTATGGTTGGAGAAGTCTTGAGGGCTACTGTAAAGTATAAGAATGAAAGCAAGAGGCAGGAGGCTTAAATCCCAAACTTGAGAACATCAGGAACTCCTAATTCTACGAGAACATTAATAGACAAGAGCTCATCCAAAAGCCTCCATCAGTTCGTTCAGTTCAGTCGCTCAGTCATGTCCGACTCTTTGCGACCCCCATGAATTGCAGCACGCCAGCCTCCCTGTCCATCAACCAGCTCCTGGAGTTCACTCAGACTCGCGTCCATCGAGTGCCGTTGATGCATCCAGCCATCTCATCCTCTGTCGTCCCTTCTCCTCCTGCCCCCAATCCCTCCCAGCATCAAGTCTTTTCCAATTGAATCACACTCTTTGCATGAGGTGGCCAAAGTACTGGAGTTCAGCTTTAGCATCATTCCTTCCAAAAACACCAGGACTGATCTCGTTAGATGGACTGGTTGGATTTCCTTGCAGTCCACGGGACTCTCAAGTGTCTTCTCCAACAACACAGTTCAAAAGCATCAATTTCTTCTGTGCTCAGCTTTCTTCACAGTCCAACTGTTACATCTTACATGACACGAAAAACCATAGCCTTGGACTAGACCCCAGGACA